>NC_053022.1:119894581-120051459 GCF_003073215.2 Triticum urartu
TTACTTCCCAGTCTCCTCATCACTCTGGTAAGGCATCCTGACGTAGAGTTTTGACTCTTCTCTTCTCAAATTTCACTAAATTTTTTTTTAGGATCACGCGAGTATCTTGGAATCGTTCCGATGGCTTATGATGAGAACATTGTCTTGGTGCCTCCTGTCAGGGGTTTAGTGGAAGTGTCCCGGGGAGTTGAGCTCTGAGGTGTTGTCATCATAATTTTATCGTTGCAATTCTGGAATACTTGAGATATGTTCGCCGACATCGAAAATCTCTTTTATGCAGTTCGTTGGTGAGATAACCTCGACGCCACCCAGTACTGGGGCGGGAGTTCGGGAGTATCGCCATAACTTGTATAACAGATGCTTTTTGAAGGTTGAGGTAGATGGTTTCCGAAGTTTTCTCGGTTATGTGTTGAAGGATGGATACAGCTGGATGTAGGATTTGCTAGTTTGGGTGAGATATTATGCTTCCCCTGTATCCCCAACACCTGATTGCATAACCGGAAAGGTTCGGAAGTTTCATAGGTGGGAATTCTAGTAGTTCTAGTTCTTCTTCCACGGATATTGGTTTGAGATTGGGATTTCTTACCGATTATTCGTTCTTGATCCGTACCTTATTGATTTACTTCTTCTACCTAATTCTACGTGGCTTCTCAATTTATGGATATGTGACCATTTGAAGAGGAATGCATTTGTTCATTTTGTTCGGATGTGAAGACTATATGTTGCAATTTTCATTCCGTTGGTTTCAGCTTCATTTATTTGTCTATGTGCTAACGGTGGTCAACCTCTTCAGGATGGCTCCCGCTAAGAGCACCAGTCAGAACCAGAATCAAGATCCGCCACCACCTCCACCTCCTCCAGAGGCATGGCAAGCTGTGATGGCCGCAACCAATGCAAACACACAGCTGATCATGCAAATTCTTCAAGAGCGCAATCAAGGCAGTCAAGGGAATCAAGGCAGCAATCAGAGTCACTTCGCTACACTCAACCAGTTCCTTGCTAACGGGCCAAAGACTTCAACAATTGTGTTGAGGCAACCGATGCTGACGATTGGCTTGTGGATCTGTGTAAGCATTTCGATTGCAGTAACGTCAGGCTTGAGGACTTTGTCAAGCTCGCTTCCTTCCAACTCAAAGATCAAGCTGCAGAATGGTTCCAGCAGTACAAGGATTCCAGAGGTGGACGTGTTATCACTTGGGATGAGTTCCGTCGAGATTTCCGAGCTCATCATATTCCGCAGAGTGTGGTTGAAAGCAAGCATGAGGAATTCCGCAATCTGAAGCAAGGCTCTTTGTCTGTCTATGACTACAACAAGTTGTTCCAGAAGCTTGCCCGCTTTGCCAAGCAGGACGTGCCTGATGAGAAGAGCATGATATATCAGTTCAGGGGTGGTCTCAGAGAAGATATTCAGCTCGCTCTTGTCCTCTTCGAGCCCTTGAGATACGATGAGTTCTACAACATGGCACTGAAGCAAGAGGCTGCTCAGTTGAGGTGTGATGCTTCTAGGAAGCGAGTCAGAGATGTTACTTCTTCTTCCTCCACCCAAGTGGCCAAGCAGCAGAAGTTTTGGCTTCCTCCTCCTCTATTCCGTCAGCCGTATCAGCAGAAGAGCAAAGGTGGCAGTGGTTCTTCCCACCCACCCAACCCTGGCTTTCAGAACAAGGCTTCGTCTCAAGCTCCAAGATCGAGTGCTCCATATCACCGTCCGCTTTCAGAGGTCACGTGCAACAAGTGCCAACAGAAGGGTCACTATGCCAACAAGTGTTTCAACCAGAGGCGTCTTCCTCCTCCTCCTCCTGTCAGATCGGCAAGTACAGCTGTGGTCAAGCATAACCCCAAGCACGCCAAGGTCAATTTGCTAAATGCAGCTCAGGCAGAGGACTCACCAGATGTGATCATGGGTAACCTTCATGTTAATGATGTTCCTGCAAAAGTTCTTTTTGACACTGGTGCATCGCTTTCTTTTATTTCAACTCCATTTGTGGCCAAGCATGATTTTGTGACCGAAAGGATTCCTGTTCCATTGAAGATTGTGTCTCCGGGCAAGCAAATGACTTCTAACAATTGCGTCCCGGATGTCTCTATCACGTTGGGCGATTACAAGTTTCTATCTTCTCCGGTGGTTCTTGGTAACTCGGATATTGATCTTATTCTCGGAATGGATTGGCTTTCTAAGCACAAGGCTCAGCTTGATTGTGCAGCCAGGCAGATTCAATTGACTCATTCGTCTGAGGATGTAATTGTCTTTGCCGCTCGTGATGATACCATTCGTCTGTTTTCTCTCAATGAGAAGGGTGAATTGGATGCCATCTCTCAAATTCCAGTCGTTTGCAAATATCAAGACGTCTTTCCAGAAGAGCTCCCAGGAATGCCTCCGCACCGGCCAGTTGAATTCGTTATTGAACTTGAGCCTGGCACGGAACCTGTGTGCAAACGTCCTTACAAGCTCGGACCTGAAGAGTTGAAGGAGCTGAAGAAGCAACTCGATGAGCAAGAAAGAATGGGTCTCATCCGGCCTAGTTCTTCTCCGTGGGGTTGTGGTGTTCTTTTTGTGAAGAAGAAGGATGGAACGGACCGACTTTGTGTTGATTACCGTCCAGTGAATAAGAAGACCATCAAGAACAAATACCCACTTCCCAACATCAATGAGCTGTTCGAACAACTCAAAGGTGCTCAAGTATTCTCCAAGCTTGATCTCCGTATGGGTTATCACCAGATTCGCATTCGTGAAGAAGATATTCCCAAGACAGTATTCAGAACAAGCTTTGTTCATATGAATACACTGTCATGTCTTTTGGCCTCGCCAACGCTCCTCCGACGTTCTCTCGCATGATGAACTTCATCTTCAACGCCTACACCAATGACTTCGTTTTGGTCTATCTCGACGACATTCTGGTTTTCTCCAAGAACAAGGAAGATCATGCCAAGCACTTGCATTTGGTTCTTGATAAGCTCAGAGAACATCAGTTCTACGCCAAGTTCTCCAAGTGTGAATTTTGGCTCGATGAGGTTCTTTATCTTGGTCATATCATCTCTACCAAGGGCATTTCCGTGAATCCTGAGAAGGTGTCCGCAATTGTGAATTGGGAACCTCCTCAGAACGTGAAGCAACTCCATAGCTTCCTCGGTCTCGCAAGCTATTGCCGAAGATTCATTGAAAACTTTTCTAAGATCGCGAAGCCTCTCTCTAATCTTCTTCAGAAGCACGTCAAGTACGTTTGGTCTCCAGAGTGTGATATTGCTTTCAACACTTTGAAAAAGAAATTGATCACTGCTCCAGTTCTGACTCCTCCTGATGAATCCAAGCCGTATGAGGTCTTTTGTGATGCCTCTCTCCAAGGTCTTGGCGCAGTTTTGATGCAAGAGAAGAAAGTTGTTGCTTATACATCTCGCCAGTTGAAGCCTAATGAGAAGAACTACCCCACTCATGATCTCGAGTTGGCGGCAGTTGTGCATGCTCTTTTGACTTGGAGACATCTTCTATTGGGAAGAAAAGTGGACATTTTCACTGATCACAAGAGTCTCAAGTACATCTTCACTCAGCCTAATCTCAACCTCAGGCAAACTCGATGGGTCGGAATGATTCAAGAGTATAATCCGAGTATTGAGTATACTCCAGGAAAGGCTAATGTGATTGCTGACGCTTTGAGCAGAAAGGCCTATTGCAACAGTCTGATTCTCAAGCCTTATCAACCCGAGCTTTGTGAAGCTTTCCGCAAACTTAATCTGCAAGTTGTTCCTCAAGGTTTTCTCGCCAACCTTCAAGTCTCTCCTACCTTAGAAGACCAGATTCGCCAAGCCCAGCTTCTTGATGCTATGGTGAAAAAGGTGAAGATTGGGATTGCCAAGAGTCAGTCCAAGTACAAGTTCTACCGCCTTGATGACAAGGACACTCTCTTCTTCGAGGATCGTATTGTTGTTCCTAACGGTGACCTCCGTAAAGTGATCATGAACGAGGCTCACAATTCTCTCCTCTCCATCCACCCTGGGAGCACGAAGATGTATCAGGACCTCAAGCAAGCTTATTGGTGGACTCGAATGAAGCGCGAGATCGCTCAATTCGTGAATGAATGTGATGTCTGCAGAAGAGTGAAGGCAGAACACCAAAGGCCAGCAGGTCTCCTCCAACCTCTTGCCATTCCAGAATGGAAGTTTGACCACATTGAGATGGACTTCGTGACTGGGTTTCCAAAGTCCAAGCGTGGCAATGATGCTATATTTGTTGTCATCGACAAACTCACCAAAGTGGCTCACTTTCTGCCTATCAAAGAGTCGATCACTGCAGCTCAATTGGCGGAACTCTATACCTCTCGCATTGTCTCTCTGCACGGTATTCCTCAAGTGATATCTTTAGACCGTGGCAGCATATTTACCTCCAAGTTTTGGGATTCTTTTCAGAAGGCCATGGGCACCAACATCTGCTTCAGCACTGCTTTCCATCCTCAAACAAGCGGTCAAGTCGAGCGTGTCAACCAGATTCTTGAAGATATGCTCAGGGCTTGTGTGATCTCCTTCGGCATGAAGTGGGAGGATTGTCTTCCTTATGCTGAATTCTCCTACAACAATAGTTTTCAAGCAAGTTCGGGCAAGGCCCCATTTGAAATTCTGTATGGCAGGAAGTGCCGTACCCCTCTCAACTGGTCTGAGACCGGTGAACGTCATCTTTTGGGTAATGACTTAATCACAGAAGCAGAAGAGATGTGCAAAGTCATTCGTGATAACCTCAAAGCAGCCCAATCCCGCCAGAAGAGCTACTATGTTAGTAAGCACCGTGATTTGGCTTTCGAGATCGGAGATCATGTTTACCTCCGCGTCTCTCCTATGAAAGGTACTCATCGCTTCGGTATCAAAGGGAAGCTTGCCCCTAGATACGTGGGACCTTTTAAGATTGTCAGCAAGAGAGGTGACCTCGCCTATCAACTCGAGCTTCCTTCAAACTTTGCAAATGTTCATGACGTGTTCCATGTCTCTCAGCTTCGAAAGTGCTTCAAGACTCCTGACCGCACCGTCAACTTCGAGGACATTGAGCTCCAAGAAGATCTCTCTTATCGTGAGCACCCAGTTGCTATTCTTGAAGAGACTGAACGCAAGACTCGCAACAAGTCAATCAAATTTCTCAAAGTCAAGTGGTCACACCATTCCGACCGTGAAGCTACCTGGGAACGCGAGGATCACCTCCGTTCTGAGTACCCGGAGTTCTTTCAGTCCTAGATCTCGGGACGAGATCTTTTCGTAGTGGTGGAGTGTTGTAACACCCCGGATGTAACTTTCCCAATTTGTACTCCAACTCTTGCCGTTTCCGGCATTATGTTATATTTATTTCTCGGGTTCGGGTCTTTGTCTCCGTGTGTTGTTGTCTTTGTCATGCATCTCATATCATGTCATCATGTGCATTGCATTTCCATACGTGTTCATCTCATGCATTCGAGCATTTTCCCCGTTGTCCGTTTTGCATTCCGGCGCTTCATTCTCCTTCGGAGGTCATTTCTAGCTTTCTTTCGTGTGTGGGGATTAAACATTTCCGGATTGAACCGAGACTTGCCAAGCGGCCTTGGTTTACTACCGGTAGACCGCCTGTCAAGTTTCGTATCATTTGGACTTCGTTTGATACTCCAACGGTTAACCGAGGGACCGAAAAGGCCTCGTGTGTGTTGCAGCCCAACACCCCTTCAATTTGGCCCAAAACCCACCAAACTCTGCTCCATCATCTAGAGCGTTCGATCACGATCGCGTGGCCGAAAACCGCACCTCATTTGGACTCTCCTAGCTCCCTCTATGCCTATATAAAGGCCCCCCGAAATTCGGATCTCTCTCCCTCCCCGAAACCCTAGATCCATTTCCCACGCCGCCGCCGGACAAAAACTGCCGGGCCGGACGTGTCCGACCCGACCTCCGCCGCCACATGGCGCTCCCCGATTCGCCGCCGCCCTCTCTCTCCTCTCGGCGCCGCCGAAGCCCGCCGGCCCGCGGGAGGCCCTCCCCGGCCCGCGCGAGGCCGCGCCGCCTCGCGGCTTCTTCTCCGACGCCGGACGCCGCCCCGCCGCCGCTCGCTGCCTCGCCCGACGACGCCGGCTGCCGCCTCGCCGCGACCACCGCCGCCGCCACGCCACCGGCCGCCCCTCGCCGCCACCGGCCGGCGCCGCCTCTCCGCCGCCCTCTCCGGCCTCCTCCTCTCCTACCCCGGCGACCCCCTCCATCTCCGTCCGCCACCGCCATCGCTGGCCGACGAACCTCGAACGGCGCGCTTGGTGAACAGTGATTTCAGATCTAAGATCTGGAATTTTGAGGGTTGACTTTTCCCTCCGAACCCTAATTTTTATGCCTACTTTGACCTGCCGTAACTTTGCATCCGTAGATCCGATTTGGACATATAGTATATCAAAATGTTCGCCTCGACGAGTACATCATTTCATTCAATTGCATCATTTTCATTTGAGTTCATCTTGACGCCCAAAATGCTGTTAGAAGAGGGCTTCGTGAGTTAATTGTCAGATCTGCTAGTTCATCTTAGACTTTTGTCATTTTTGCCATGATTATTGTGTGCATGCTATGCCTGTGAGTCCTTCATATGTTTTGTTAAGAATTTTGTCTTCTTTCCAGAGGTGCAATCCATGCATTTTTAGGATGTGTGTGGTGACTTGTGCAAGCTTGCAAAGTGAGGCACCCGGGAAATCTGTTTTCAGAGACTTAGTTGTTTTCACTAAGTCTGGGATTATTTAGTTCATGATGCCATATGTTCAGCTTGTTTTCTAGTGATCCGTGCCTCTTTTGAGGATGATCAGTAAAGGAGTTTTGTTAATCATGTTATGCTCTATCCATCCATGTCTTTGTTTGCAATTATGGAGCACCCTAGCTTGAGTCAATCGAGCTCTACTTTTGCTTCGTTGTGAATCTGGGCAGATCGTCAACTCGTTTGCGATTTTGCCGATGCTATTGTAGTTGATCCTTGCATGCTATGCCATTATTCTTGCCATGTCTAGCTTTTATTTTGTGCCTTCTTAATGGATGTATGCCTTCCTTGCCATGACTTGCACCGTGGTGAGTGCATCGAGCTCGTTTACATGCCTTCGTGAGTTATATTTCAGCATGTCTCAGTTTTCACTAAGTCTGAAAACTGATTATGTTTTTGCTATGTTCGTGTGCCCGTTAGTATATTTTATGAACCCTTTTGGCCCCAGGTCACTTTGTGTCTTTTGTTAAGCTTGTTGAGTAGCTCCATGCCGTGTTCTTACTTGTCTTAATCAGGTCATGTATCATGTTTTTTTGCTGCTTCGAAGAGGGCTTCGTGATCTGAAATTTCAGACAAGTGTTAATTTCACTAAGTCTGGAATCTGTTTTGCATTTGCGTTTTTGCCATGCTTCTTTGAACCTCATAATCGATGAATTGGCCGTAGCTCAGTGCTAGCCTTTTGTTAAGCATCTTGTGTGCATCTCTGCCATGTATTTTGTTGTCATGTTTGGTGGCTGTAGCATGTTCATCTCATTGCATTTAGATGCCTACTTGCTGTAAATCGCAGACCGGTGTCATTCTTAAAACGCTTGCCATTTCCAAACCGTAACTCCGATTCCGATGATGTTTATATCGTTTTCAAGCGATTTCATCTCATCTTTCCAGTGGCATCCTTGGAATTCCAAGTTGAGGCCAGGCTCATGCATTTCCTGTCATATCTTGCATTTTTGCATCCCGCATCGCATCCCGCATAGCATATCATCATTTCATCATATTGCTTGGTCTTGCACGTGGTTGATTGTATCCTTGTGCTTGTTTGTCTTGTTTGGGTAGAGCCGGGAGACGAGTTCGCTACCGAGGAGCCCGTTGAGTTTGCTTGTGAGGATCCAGTCAACTCTGACAACTGTGCAGGCAAGATGATCATACCCTCAAAATCACTACTATCTTTGCTATGCTAGTTTGCTCGCTCTTTGCTATGCCAATGCTACGATGCCTACCTTTTGCTTGTCAGCCTCCCAATTGCCATGTTGAAACTCTAACCCACCATGTCCTAGCAAACCATTGATTGGCTATGTTACCGCTTTGCTCAGCCCCTCTTATAGCGTTGCTAGATGCAGGTGAAGATTGGAGGCCGTTCCTTGTTGGGACATCATTTATTTACTTGTTGGGATATCATTATATTGCCATGTTATCTTAATGCATCTATATACTTGGTAAAGGGTGGAAGGCTCGGCCTCTCGCCTAGTGTTTTGTTCCACTCTTGCCGCCCTAGTTTCCGTCATATCGGTGTTATGTTCCCGAAATTTTTGCGTTCCTTACGCGGTTGGGTTATAATGGGAACCCCTTGATAGTTCGCCTTGATTAAAGCTTTTCCAGCAATGCCCAACCTTGGTCTTACCATTTGCCACCTAGCCTCTTTTTCCCTCGGGTTTTCGGAGCCCGCGGGTCATCTTATTTTAAACCCCCCCGGGCCAGTGCTCCTCTGAGCGTTGGTCCAAATAGAGCCACTTGCAGCGCCACCTCGGGGCAACTTGAGGGTTGGTTTTAGTTGTACGTAGTGTTCATCTGAGTGTGCCCTGAGAAAGAGATATGTGCAGCTCCTATCGGGATTTGTCGGCACATTCGGGCGGTGTTGCTGGATTTGTTTTAACCTGTCGAAGTGTCTTGAATTACCGAGATACCGAGTCTGATCGGAACGTCTTGGGAGGAGGTCTATTCCTTCGTTGACCGTGAGAGCTTGTCATGGGCTAAGTTGGGACTCCCCTATAGGGATTGAACTTTCGAAAGCCGTGCCCGCGGTTATGGGCAGATGGGAATTTGTTAATGTCCGGTTGTAGATAACTTGAACCTTAATTAATTAAAATGAATCAACTGAGTGTGTTGCCGTGATGGCCTCTTCTCGGCGGGGTCCGGGAAGTGGACACGGTGTTGGAGTAATGTTTGCGCAGGTTGCCTTCTAGCTTCTCGTTCGCGCTTTGCCTCCTCTTCTCGCTCTCTTTTGCGTATAAGTTAGCCACCATATATGCTAGTCGCTTGCTGCAGCTCCACTTATATTTGCCTTACTCCTTCCTATAAGCTTAAATAGTCTTGATCGCGAGGGTGCGAGATTGCTGAGTCCCTGTGGCTCACAGATTACTATAACTCCAGATGCAAGTCCAGGTGATTCCGCTCCAGGTGACGAGTACGAGCTCAAGTGGGAGTTCGACGAGGACTCTCAGCGATACTACGTGTCTTTTCCTGATGATCAGTAGTGGTGCCTAGTTGGGGTTTGATTCGGGGCCTTGTCGCATGTTGGGTTTTCTTCTATTTTGGCGCCGTAGTCGGGCCATGAGTGTTTGTATGATGGATGTTAATTATGTACTTTGATGTGACGTGGCGAGTGTAAGCCAACTATGTTCTCCCCCTTTTATTATATATTACATGGGATGTTGTAATGATTGCCTGACTTGCGACATTGCTTTCGATGCGGTTATGTCTCTAAGTCGTGCCTCGACACGTGGGAGCTATAGCCGCATCGAGGGCGTTACACAAAAGAACTCACATACTTATTGCAAAAGTGTATTAGCCCTCGAAGAAAAGTACTACTGCGCATGCCCCGAGGGGGAGGTTGGTAGGAGTTAACCATCACGCGCCCCCGACCTCCACGCAAAGGAATACAATCAATAATAAATCATGCTCCAACTTCATAGCCTAATGAGAGACTATACGCGCATGCTTCAGGAATTACAAACCTTAACACCAATATTTTTACTAAACACAATAATTCACTAGTACCTCCCACATATTGTTACCTCTATCACAAAACTATTGCGAGGAATCAAACATATCATATTCAGTGATCTACAAGTTTTATGTAGGATTTTATGACTAACCATGTGAATGACCAATTCCCGCTGACTCTCTAAATAGATATAAGTGAAGCAAGAGAGTTTGATTCTTTCTACAAAATACAAATATAAGTGAAGCAAAAGACCATTCTACAAATGACGGTTTTCTATATGTAGAGAAACAGGCAATCCAAACTTCAAATGATATAAGTGAAGCTCATGAAGCATTATAAAGCCATACTCAAAAGATATAAGTGAAGTGCAAAGAGCATTCTAAAAATCAACCAAGGACTATCTCATACCAGCATGGTGCATTGAGGGAGTCCTGGATTAGGGGGTCTCCGGACAGCCGGACTATATCCTTTGGCCGGACTGTTGGACTATCAAGATACAAGATTGAAGACTTCGTCCTGTGTTCGGATGGGACTCTCCTTGGCGTGGAGGGCAAGCTAGGCAATCCGGATATGTAGATCTCCTCCCTTCTAACCGACTCTGTGTAACCCTAGCCCCCTCCGGTGTCTATATAAACCGGAGGGTTTAGTCCGTAGGACAACATACAATCATATCATAGGCTAGCTTCTAGGGTTTAGCCTCTACGATCTCGTAGTAGATCAACTCTTGTAATACTCATATCATCAAGAACAATCAAGCAGGACGTAGGGTATTACCTCCATCAAGAGGGCCCAAACCTGGGTAAACATCGTGTCCCCTGCCTCCTGTTACCATCCGCCTTAGATGCACAGTTCGGGACCCCCTACCCGAGATCCGCCGGTTTTCACACCGACATTGGTGCTTTCATTGAGAGTTCCACTGTGCCGTCATCGTAAGGCTTGATGGCTCCTTCGATCATTGGTAGCGATGCGGTCCAGGGTAAGGTTTTCCTCCCCGGACAGATCTTTGTATTCGGCGGCTTCACACTGCGGGCCAATTCGCTTGGTCATCTGGAGCAGATCGAGAGCTACGCCCCTGGCCATCAGGTCAGATTCGGAAACTTGGACTACACTGCCGACATCCGCGGAGACTTGATCTTCGACGGATTCGAGCCCGTGTCAGGTGCACCGCACAATCACGACGAGCATGTCGTAACTCTGCCGTCGGACAGTATTCGGGAGATCGCATCTGCAACTACTCCGGCCGTCAATCCGGAGCAAATCGCGCCATCCGAGAGCGGAGGGATAGACCCCGCCATGGAGGCCGCACTCTCAGTGGGGATAGAGCCGGATACTGACTTCACCCCTTACGAGAGCTGTGTCTCCGAACCACTGGATTCGTCTACGGCCACGGACTCCGAGCCGCCTGCATCCGCGCCCATCGAATCCGACCGGGCGCCGATCATGGAGTTCACCTCCGCGGATATCTTTCAGCACTCACCTTTCGGCGATGTCCTAAATTCATTAAGGTCTCTCTCCTTGTCAGGAGAACCTTGGCCGAACTATGTCCGGCTATAATGGGATGCGGATGACGAAGAAATTCGCTGCCCACCCACCACCCACTTAGTAGCCACTGTCGACGATTTAACCGACATGCTCGACTTCGACTCCAAAGACATCGACGGTATGGACGACGATGCAGGAGACAAACAGGAACCACTGCCCACAGGGCGCTGGACCGCCACCTCATCATATGATATATACATGGTGGACACCCCCAAAGAAGGCAATGGCGACGAGACAACGGAGGATGACCCCTCCAAGAAGCAACCCAAGCGCCGACGTCAGCGGCGCCGCTCTAAGTCCCGCCACAGCAAAAGTAGTGATACCGGCACAGGAGATAATAACACCCCAGATAGTGCCGAAGACAACCACAATCCCCTCCAGTATGATGTAGAGCGTGAGGATGAACAAGCTAGCCCTCCAGAGTAGGCGGCAGATGGAGAACCGGAGGAGGACAATTACATGCCTCTCTCCGAAGACGAGGTGAGCCTCGGCGACGAAGAATTTATCGTGCCTGAGGATCCCGTCGAGCAGGAGCGCTTCAAGCGCCGGCTTATGGCCACTGCAAATAGCCTAAAGAAAAAGCAACAACAGCTTCAAGCTGATCAAGACTTGCTAGCAGACAGATGGACCGAAGTCCTTGCGGCCGAGAAATACGAACTCGAGCGCCCCTCCAAGAGTTACCCAAAACGCAGGTTGCTACCTCACCTCGAGGAGGAAGCATTGAAACCTCCACCACCAGTGTACGACGTGGCTGACCGGCCACCGCGTGGCCGTGCCAGAGAGGCGTTTCAGCCTGAAGTTCAGCCTGCACCCCGCCGCCACTCAATCAAAAATACCAAGGCCTGGGGCAACACACGGGACCTGCGAGACGTATTGGACAACAGGGCAAAGCTTGCAAGGTCAATATATGGGTCACGGGCACGCCCGCCAACTCGGGACGATGATCATCGCCTCGCATACACCAAAGGTAAATCCGGCCGGGCCGAATATAGCAGACAAGACTCATATGAACTGCGTCGTGATATAGCCCGGCACAGAGGTGCCGCACACCCCCTATGCTTCACTGATGAAGTTATGGATCACGAATTCCCGGATGGTTTTAAACCCGTAAATATCGAATCGTATGATGGCACAACAGATCCCGCCGTATGGATTGAGGATTTCCTCCTTCACATCCACATGGCTCGCGGTGACGATCTACATGCCATCAAGTACCTCCCACTAAAACTCAAAGGACCAACTCGGCATTGGCTGAATAGCTTGCCAGCAGACTCCGTCGACAGTTGGGAGGATTTGGAAGACGCATTCCTTGAAAACTCCCAGGGCACTTATGTGCGACCACCGAATGCTGATGACTTGAGCCATATAACCCAGCAGCCAGGGGAATCGGCCAGGCAATTCTGGACACGGTTCCTGACCAAGAAAAACCAAATTGTTGACTGTCCGGATGCAGAGACCCTAGCGGCATTCAGGCATAACATCCGCGACGAGTGGCTTGCCCGTCACCTTGGCCAGGAGAAGCCAAAGTCTATGGCAGCCCTCACGACACTCATGACCCGCTTTTGCGCGGGCGAGGATAGCTGACTGGCTCGCAACAACAACACATCAAGGAATCCGGGCACTTCGAATACCAAAGATGCCAACGGCAGACCACATCGTAACAGACCAAAGCGCCGCAACAACGGCGATAACAACGATGATATGACAGTCAATGCCGGATTTAGAGGCTCTGGACCCGGTCAGCGGAAAAAGCCATTTAAAAGAAGTACTCCGGCTCCGTCCAGTTTGGATCGCATACTGGATCGCTCGTGTCAAATCCACGGCACCCCCGACAAGCCAGCCAATCACACCAACAGAGAATGCTGGGTGTTCAAGCAGGCCGGCAAGTTAAATGCCGAAAACAAGGACAAGGGGTTGCATAGTGATGACGAGGAGGAGCCCCGGCCGCCGAACACGGGAGGATAGAAGGGGTCCCCCCCACAAGTGAAGACGGTGAACATGATATACGCAACCCACATTCCCAAGAGGGAGCGGAAGCGTGCACTAAGGGACGTCTATGCGATGGAGCCCGTCGCCCCAAAGTTCAACCCATGGTCCGCTTGTCCAATCACCTTTGATCGTAGGGACCATCCTACTAGTATCCATCATGGCAGATCCGCCGCACTGGTCCTAGACCCCATCATCGACGGATTTCACCTCACTCGAGTCCTTATGGACAGCGGCAGCAGCCTGAACCTGCTCTATCAGGATACAGTGCGAAAAATGGGTATCGATCCCTCGAGGATCAACCCCACCAAAACCACCTTTAAGGGCGTCATCCCAGGTGTCGAGGCCCATTGCACGGGCTCAATCACACTGGAAGTGGTCTTCGGATCACCGGACAACTTCCGAAGCGAGGAGTTAATCTTCGATATCGTCCTGTTTCGCAGTGGCTATCACACACTGCTCGGATGAACACCATTTGCAAAATTTAATGCAGCACCGCATTACGCATGCCTCAAGCTCAAGATGCCAGGACCTAGGGGGGTCATAACAGTAAATGGAAACACAAAATGCTCGCTCCGCACGGAAGAGCACATTGCGGCCCTCGCAGCAGAAGCACAAAGCAGCCTTTTAAGGCAAACCGCTAATTCGGCGATACAACCCCCGGACACCTTCAAGCGAGTCCGGACTAAACTACAACAGGATCGCCTGGCACGTTCAGAGCTCGCCTAGCAATTCGGCCCCCGTCCCAGTCCCAGTCAAGCGACGAAATCCGTGCCGCGCGTACATAATTACGCACTGAAAATACCATGGACATAGGCGGGGGCACGATCAGGGCACGTCCCGCAATGCGGCTTAACCGCCCTAGGGGCTGTATACCTTTATCATTTCTTTTCTCTTTCAGGGCCTAACTCTCTGGAAGCCCTTTCCAGCAGTACGATTGCCGGACACATTACGGGAAGGAACAACCAAGGCGGCAAGAAGCTAGGATGTACACGGGAACCCCCAGGTGGTCTCTAATAATAATTGATATACCCGCTTTCTACTATCCATACGCAGCTTGCCCTTGGATAGGAAATTTCAAGTAGTCCTACTTTCTGCTTATCACACTACTTGTACCAGTACGCTTCGACGTATTATTTAAATAACAATGCATAGCATTAGTCTATTATTGCATTACTTATCCTTTTTTTCTTATATGTCCATTTACGACAATCCGCACCCGTACATTCGTGTACGGTCAGTACGCCAGGGGCTTTCATTTACCCCATAATACAGCGCGAGAAGTCCGAACAATTTCGACAGTGCGGCACCCCGAACTTATAGCACTATATGCATCAGCTCCGAATCATGTCTTGGGTCAATAGTTGGGTTTGCCCGGCTCCCATGCTTTGGTACCTTACGTTCCGCTGGGCTAAGCACCTTGTAACACCCATATCATCAATATTAATCAAGCAGTACGTAGGGTTTTACCTCCATCAAGAGGGCCCGAACCTGGGTAAACATTGTGTCCCCTGCCTCCTGTTACCATCCGGCCTAGACGCACAGTTCGGGACCCCCTACCCGAGATCCGCCGGTTTTGACACCGACACTGGTGCTTTCATTGAGTGTTCCTCTGTGTCATCACCTTTAGGCCCGATGACTCCTCCGATCATCAACAACGATGCGGTCCAGGGTGAGACTTTTCTCCCCGGACAGATCTTCGTGTTCGGCGGCTTTGCACCGCAGGCTAATTCGCTTGGCCATCTGGAGCAGATTGAAAGCTACGCCCTTGGCCATCAGGTCGGATTTGGAAGTTTGAACTACATGGCCGACATCCGCGGAGACTTGATCTTCGACGGATTCGAGCCATAGTAGGGCGCGCCGAACTGTCACGACGGGTATGACCTAACTCTACCGCCGAACAGTACCCCAGAGGCCGCGCCCGCATCAGCTCCGACCCTTAGCTCGGAGCCAACTGCGCCAATCGAGGACGGGTGGCTAGACACCGCCTCAGGGGCTGCAGTCTCAATGGCGATCGAGCCGAACACCAGCCTAATCCTCTGCGAAGCCCATGACTCCAAGGTGCCGGACTCTTTTTCGGACTCCGAACCGTCCGCGCCCCTGCCAATCGAATCCGATTGGGCGCCAATCATGGAATTCACCGCCGCAGATGTCTTTCAGCACTCGCCCTTCAGCGACATTCTGAATTTACTAAAGCCTCTCTCTTTGTCAGGAGAGCCCTGGCCGGACTATGGCCAACAAGATTGGGATGCGGACGACGAAGAAATTCGACGCCCACCCACCACCCACTTCGTAGCCCTTGTCGATGATTTAACCGACATGCTCGACTTCAACTCCGAAGACATCGACGGTATGGACGACGATCTAGGAGACGAACATGAACCAGCGCCTATAGGGCACTAGAAAGCCACCTCGTCCTATCACATATACATGGTGGATACACCCAAAGAAGGCAATGGCGATGAGACAACGGAGGATGACCCCTCCAAGAAGCAACCCAAGCGCCGACGTCAGCGGCGCTGCTCTAAGTCCCACCAAAGCAAAAGTGGTGATATCGACACAGGAGATAATAGCACTCTGGATAGTTCCGAAGACAACAACAATCCCCTCCAGCAAGATTTAGAGCAGGAGGAGGGAGGAGCCAGCCCTCCTGAGAGAGCGGCAGACGCAGAGGAGGAGGATGACAATTACATGCCCCCTCCGAAGACGAGGCAAGCCTTGGCGACGATGAATTCGCCGTACCAGAGGATCCCGTCGAACAAGAGCGCTTCAAGCGCCGGCTTATGGCCACGGCAAATAGCCTGAAGAAAAAGCAGCAGCAGCTTCAAGCTGATCAAGATCTGCTAGCTGACAGATGGACTGAAGTCCTCGCAGCCGAGGAATATAAACTCGAGCGCCCCTCCAAGAATTACCCAAAGTGCAGGTTACTACCCCAACTGGAGGAAGAAGCGTATGATATGGCTGATCGGCCACCTCGTGTGCGCGATAGAGAGGCATTCCAGCCAAAAACTCAGCCTCTACCCTGATGCCATTCAAATAAAAAGGCATGGGGAGATACGCCAGACCTGCAAGACATATTGGAGGACAAAGCAAAGCATGCAAGATTGATCTACGGATCACGAGGGCGCACCACTCTACGAGACGATAAACGTCACGCCGGATACAGTAAAAGCAAATCTGGCCGGGCTGAACACAGCGGGCAGAACCCATTCGAGCTGCGTCATGATATAGCCCAATACAGAGGCGCCGCACACCCCTTATGCTTCACATACGAAGTAATGGAACATCAATTCCCAGAAGGTTTCAAACCTGTAAATATTGAATCATACGACGGCACAACGGATCCCGCAGTATGGATCGAGGATTTCCTCCTCCACATCCACATGGCCCGCGATGATGACTTACACGCCATCAAATACCTCCCACTAAAGCTCAAAGGACCAGCGCGACATTGGCTTAACAGCTTGCCAGCGGACTCCATTAGCTGTTGGGAAGATCTGGAAGCCGCATTCCTCGACAACTTTCAGGGCACTTATGTGCGACCACCAGACGCCGATGACTTGAGCCACATAATTCAGCAGCCAGAAGAGTCGGCCAGGCAATTCTGGACTCGGTTCCTTACAAAGAAAAATCAAATCGTCGACTGTCCGGATGCAGAGGCCTTAGCGGCTTTGAAACACAACATCCGAGATGAGTGGCTAGCCCGGCACCTTGGTCAGGAAAAGCCGAAATCTATGGCAGCTCTCACGACGCTCATGACCCGCTTTTGTGCGGGAGAAGACAGCTGGCTGGCTCGCAGTAATAACATATCAAAGAACCATGGTACCTCGGATACCAAGGACGGCAATAGCAGGTCACGTCGCAACAAACATAAGCGCTGCATTAACAACAAAAATACCGAGGATACGACAGTCAATGCCGGATTCAAAGGCTCTAAACCCGGTCAGCGGAAAAAGCCATTCAAACAAAGTATGCCGGGTCCGTCCAGCTTGGACCGTATACTCGATCGCTCGTGTCAAATACACGGCACCCCAGACAAGCCAGCCAATCACACCAACAGGGATTGTTGGGTGTTCAAGCAGGCCGGCAAGTTAATTGCCGAAAACAAGGACAAGGGGCCGCATAGCAATGACGAGGAGGAGCCCCGACAGCCACACACCGGAGGACATAAGAGGTTTCCCCTGCAAGTGCGGATGGTGAACATGATATATGCAACCCACACCCCCAAGAGGGAGCGGAAGCGTGCGCTGAGGGACGTATATGCGTTGGAGCCAGTCGCCCCAAAGTTCAACCCTTGGTCCTCCTGTCCGATCACCTTCGATCACAGGGACCACCCCACTAGTATCCGTCATGGTGGATTTGCCACACTAGTCCTAGACCCAATCATTGACGGATTTCACCTCACTCGAGTCCTTATGGATGGCGGCAGCAGCCTGAACCTGCTTTATTAGGATACAGTGCGCAAAATGGGTATAGACCCCTCAAGGATCAAACCCACAAAAACGACCTTTAAAGGCGTCATTCCAGGTGTAGAGGACCATTGCACAGGCTCAATTACACTGGAAGTGGTCTTCGGATCCCCGGATAACTTCCAAAGCGAAGAGTTAATCTTCGATATAGTCCCGTTCCGCAGTGGTTATCATGCGCTGCTCGGGCGAACCGCATTTGCTAAATTCAATGCGGTACCGCACTATGCATACCTCAAGCTCAAGATGCCAGGACCTCGCGGAGTTATTATAGTCAATGGAAACACAGAGCACTCTCTCCGAACAGAGGAGCACACCACGACCCTCGCGGCAGAAGCGCAAAGCAGCCTCTCAAGGCAATCAACCAGTTCGGCGCTTCAAAGCCCGGACACCTTCAAGCGTGCTCGGAGCAATCGGCAAATAGACCGCCTGGCGCGATCTGAGCTTGCCTAGCAATACGGCGGCTACCCCAGCCCAACGGCGAAACTCGTGCCATGCGTACATAATTACACATTAAAAATACCATGGGCACAGGTGGGGAGGGGGACACAACTGCGGCACGCCCCAAGACGCGGCTTAAACCGCACTAGGGGCTTCCCGTTTGGCCATTTTTCTCTTTTTTCAGGACCTTAATCTCTGGAAACACTGTCCGGCAGCACTATTGCTGAACACATTATGCAGCAACCAAGGAGGCAGACAGCTACGTCATACCACGGAATTCCCAGGTGGATTACAGTAACGAGCGAAATATTCGATTTAATATCATTCCTCAGCTTGCCCTTGGAAGGGACATAGTCCTACTCTTTGCTTATCGCACTATCTGTATCACTCTGCTTTAACGCAATTTTTTGAATAAACAAAGCATGACATTATGACTATTATTGCATTCTCGTTATATATATATATGTGTGTGTGTGTGTGTGTGTTCATTAATGATGCCTTGCAACCGTACACTTTGGTACGACTAATACACCAGGGGCTTACGTACCCCACAATACGGTGTGAAAAGTCGTAACACTTTCACAAGTGCGGCACCCCGAACTTATAGCATTATATGCATCAGCTCCGAATCATGTCTTTGGTCAAATGTTGGGTTTGCCCGGCTCCTATGTTTTGGTACCTTACGTCCCGCTCTATCGGCTAAGGTAGCGCTAGGAGAACTACTATGATTGTGCCCCGGTTCTGCTGGGTTCAGCACCTCAGTAGAGAAAGCTAAAACTGACTATCATGATAAGGCGAGAGACTGGTCGCTGTTCGGCTAGGTTTTCGAGTCCCTAAAGACTTATGCCGCTTAGAGCAAGGGGTCGACCCTGTCCGGCTTAAAGGCGTGTATCGCGCCCCAAATTCGGCCTTCTGAATACCAGGGGCTTCGCCAAAATTTAAAATTATAGACTTCTATGGCTAAGTGAGAGTGATAAAGCATTATTAGTCCGGTTGCCTTGTTCGCTGTGCTGAGCACCTCCCTCGAAGGACCCAAACATGGGAACAAGAGTGCTCAGGTTTATCCCGAACACCCCAGCACTCGTGGCATGGGGGCAGAAGCCGAGGACTAGCCATCTCTCAGATTGGATAAACAGCCAAACAGAAGGTAATATTTTAAATTCAAACAAGTGTTGCATAGTGCATATGAAACAAGTTTTCATAAATACAGGATAAAATGAGCAAGTCTCACTCAAATATTACATCTTTTGAACACTCGTCCGCTATGAGACGGGCACCCGGCAGAACACCCTCGTAGTACATCTCGGGGTGGCGGTGCTCCTTGCCCTCCGGTGGCCCATCCTTGATCAGCTTCACAGCGTCTAGCTTGACCCACTGCAATTTCACACGGGCGAAAGCCCCACGTGCACCTTCAATGCAGACAGATCGCTTGACGACCTCCAGCCGCGGGCAGGCATCCACAAGCTGCCTCACCAGGCCGAAGAAGCTGTTCGGAAGGGCGTCGCCAGGCCACAGCCGGACTATAAAGCTCCTCATGACCCAATCGGCCGCCTTATGTAGCTCGACCATCTGCTTCAGCTGGTCGCTCATTGGCACCGGGTGTTCGTCCTCAGCATACTGAGACCAGAACAACTTCTCTGTTGAGCTTCCATCCTCAGCCTGGTAAAATTGTGTGGCATCGGACACGCTGCGGGGCAAATCTGCGAATGCTCCTGGAGAGCTCCGGATTCGGGTAAGTAATCGGTAATTTACTTTTACATGCTTGCTTTGCATATAGAAAGCCTTACCCGTCGCTATCTTCTTCATTGCGTCGATCTCCTGGAGGGCCTTTTGGGCTTCGGCCTTGGCACTTCTTGCACTCTCGAGGGCCGCGGCAAGCTCAGACTCCCACGTCTTTGAGTCAAGCTCCAACGCCTCGTGCTTCGCCACGAGAGCCTGGAGCTCTTCCTGCACCTCGCCCACCCGAGCCTCGTGCTTCTCTCGCTCGGTGCGCTCCTTGGCTGCGTTATCTTCGGCCTTGGTTAGCGCTTGCTTCAGGGTCGCCACCTCGCTCATGGCCCCTGGCAAATATACGTTGATCCTGTCATTTTGCAATCGCGTCTTCTTTCATATATACATATCTATAGACAGGGTATTACTTACCCTTGTTCTCCTCGAGCTGCCTCTTGGCAAGGCCGAGCTCTTTCCTGGACCCCTCGAGGTCCTGCTTCAGTACGACGACCTCCGCAGTCAGTGCAGCGGACGCCAGCAGCGAAGCCTGCATATGCATATTGACATACTTATATTAGACTCCTGTGATATTATTTGATCCTCTGTTCGGCTTTTCTTTGTGAACACCGAACAAAGCATCAGAGGCTACTGTCTATGCGGTAATATCTCTACTACATTTTAAAACACTTACCTCAAAGCCTATTAGAAGGCTGGCATAGGCTTCAGTCAACCCGCTCTTGGCGGACTGAACCTTCTGGACCACCGCACTCATAATAGTACGGTGCTCCTCGTCGATGGAAGCACTACGAAGCACTTCCAGCAGATTGTCCGATGCCTCTAGATGGACAGAGGTCACCGGCACAGGCGTCTTGCCCCTCTTAGAAGGAGGCCGCCTGCCCGAGCCTGGAACCGCTGGAGGTTCCGGTGTGGTATTCGGCTGAGGGACGAACTTGGAGCTCTCAGGGGCCCCGTCCCCTCGGCTCCCGGAGTCCGGAAGGTCGCCTTGAGGCGCCTCCGGGACTGTCTCCCCTTGATTCGGTGCCTCTTGAGACAACACCTCGGCGTCGTCCACAGGAGGAGGGGAGGTGGCGGTCGGGACTGGATCGCTATCCATGTCCGACGAGCCTAGGGAGCCGTCCGATGATACATCGATGCTGGCTCGTGGCGGCCTGCATATTCATGTTCGGCGTTAGGGAAAGCAGTGCGACAAAGGAATGCTACGAGTTACTCTAGTATCCGAATACTTACGATCTCCCCAGGGGCTTGGCCCTGGGCAACCACTCGTCTTCATCTTCGTCGGCGGCGGTGGAGCTATCTGGAAGGAGAGTCCTTCCCTTCTTGGACCCTTCGGCCCCCCAGTTGGGGCGGCCTTCCTTTTCTTGTCTCCCCCGCTTTGGGGGGGAGCATCTTCTTCTTCCTCCTCGTCTTCGGGGGAAGAGTGTGCCGCAGAGTTATCGGACGATGAGTACGATAACACCTGCCGCCGGGAACTCTTTCGGGTTCCCTTTGCCTTCTTGGTCTTCTCCGGCACCTTGTAAGGAGCTGGAGTCAGCATCTCCGTCAGGAGAGCACCCGCAGTGTCTTCGGGCAAAGGGGCCGGACAGTTAATCTGCCCTGACGTCTCCACCCAGTCCTATCAAAGGCATGAAGATTAGACCCCACACATAATTAAGCTAGCGGAAATAAATGTCCTATGGGACGTATTGAACTCACCGAACGCGCTAGGCGCTTTGCGCTTAGTCCGCGGTCCTCGGCGAGAGAAGGAGGGACCTCGGCGCCCTTGAACAGCACCTTCCAGACGTCCTTGTGCGTCGTATCAAAGAGCTCGCTCAGAGTCTGGTGCCGGGCCGGGTCGAACTCCCACAAGTTAAAATCCCGTTGTTGACACGGGAGGATCCGGTGGATGCGCATAACCTGGACTATGTTGACAAGCTTGAGCTTCTTGCTTGCCATACTCCGGATACATTTCTGGAGTCCGTCCAGCTCCACAGACGAACCCCACGACAAGCCCTTCTCTTTCCAGGAAGTGAGCCGTGTAGGGAATCCGGATCGAAACTCGGGGGCTGCCGCCCACTTGGCGTCACGCGGCTCGGTGATGTAGAACCACGCCGATTGCCATCCCTTTATTGTCTCCACGAAGGAGCCTTCGAGCCATATAACGTTGGGCATCTTGCCCACCATGGCTCCGCCGCATTCTGCTTGTTGGCCTCGTACCACCTTCGGCTTGATATTGAAGGTCTTTAACCACAGGACGAAGTGGGGCCGGATGCGGAGGAAAGCCTCACACACGACGATGAACGCCGAAATATTGAGGACGGAGTTCAGAGCCAGATCATGAAAGTCCAGCCCATAGTAGAACATGAGACCACAGACGAATGGATGGAGGGGAAACCCCAGCCCGTGGAGGAAGTGGTGGAGGAAGACTACCCTCTCATGAGGTTCCAGGGTAGGGACGATCTGCCCCGCAACAGGCAGCCGATGCGCGATATTCGCGGCTAAGTATCCGGCTCCGCGCAGCTTCTTGATGTCTCCCTCCGTGACGGAGGAGACCATCCACCTGCCTCCCACTCCGAACATGGTTGGAGAAGGTTGAGGTGGGAAGTGCGCACTTGGGCGCTAGAGCTCGAGTGTGCGAAAATGGATGAGCAAAGGAGGAAGAAGGCATGGATAGAAAGGTGAATCCTTATCCCTTTATACAGGCGGACGAAACTAAGCGTCCCCACTTGCCTGGTAAAACTCGCTTATCCCCCAAGCACCATAATCGATGGCGCGGTTGGGTTACCCACGCCCGTATTGATGAGAATCCTGTAATAAGGGGACACGATCTCTACTTTGACAAGATGTGTCGAAAAACTGCCTCGCGTTATGTGCGGGGCTGGTTAAAGGAAACGGTTCGAGTAATCACCGGGCCATGACATAACGTCATACTGTCAAGACAAGTCAGCAAATTAGAATTTCGAAAATATTATTCTCTCTACGGTGGTATGTGGAACTTATTTTGCAGGGTCGGACACTATCCTCGTATTCAAGTTCTTCTGTGATGTATTCGGGGAAGGAACCCGCCTTGCAATGCCGAAGACAATACTGCGTGCCAGACTCATCGTCATTGAAGCCTGGTTCAGGGGTTACTGAGGGAGTCCTGGATTAGGGGGTCTCCGGACAGCCGGACTATCTCCATTGGCCGGACTGTTAGACTATGAAGGTACAAGATTGAAGACTTCGTCTTGTGTCCGGATGGGACTCTACTTGGAGTGGAAGGCAAGCTAGGCAATACGGATATGGATATATGCTCCTTTGTAACCGACCTTGTGTAACCCTAACCCTCTCCGGTGTTTATATAAACCGAAGGGTTTTAGTCCGTAGGACAAGAACCACAACATACAATCATACCATAGGCTAGCTTCTAGGGTTTAGCCTCTCTGATCTCGTGGTAGATCTACTCTTGTACTACCCATATCATCAATATTAATCAAGCAGGACGTAGGGTTTTACCTCCATTAAGAGGGCCCGAACCTGGGTAAACATTGTGTCCCCTGCCTCCTGTTACCATCCGGCCTAGACGCACAGTTCGGGACCCCCTACCCGAGATCCGCCGGTTTTGACACCAACACCCCTCATGGCCTGTTCGGCCGCCTTGTGAAGCTCGACCAATTGCTTCAGCTGGTCGCTCAAGGGCATTGGGTGTTCGGTCCCAGTATACCGAGACCAGAACAAATTTTCTGTCGAGCTCCCCTCCTCAGCTCGGTAAAACTCCGCGGCATCCAATACACTGCGGGGAAGATCTACGAACGCTCCTGGAGAGCTCCGAACTCGGGTAAGAAAAAGGAAAGTTTCCTTCACATGCTTGCTTTGCATAATGAATGCCTTGCCCGCTACTATCTTCTTCACCGCATCAATCTACTGGAGGGACTTGTGGGCTTCAGCCTTGGCACTCTGGGCGCTTTCAAGCGCCTACGCGAGCTCGGACTCTCGCGTCTTAGAGTCAAGCTCCAAGGACTCGTGTTTTTTGGTGAGAGCCTCGAGCTCTTGCGGCACCTCACCCACTCGGGCTTCTTGCTTCTCCCGCTCGATGCGCTCCTTGGCCGCTTTGTCTTCGGCCTCGGACAGCGCCTTCTTCAGGGTCGCCACTTCGGTCGTGGCCCCTGGCAAATTCATGATGATCCCATTATTTTACAACCGAACTTCTTTTCAAAGCATAGACAAGGTATTGCTTACCTTTGCTCTCCTCGAGCTGCCTATTGGTAAGGTCGAGCTCGTTCTCGGACCGCTCCAGGTCCTGCTTCAGTGCAGAGACCTCCACAGTATGTGCGGTAGCGGCCAGAAGTGAAGCCTGCACATACACATAGACATATTCTGATTAGACTCCCGAGTCATCATTTGATCCTCTATTCGGCCTTTCTTCTCGAACGCTGAACAGAGCATAAGGGGCTGCTTCTATGCGGTAATATTTTCTTATATTTTGATTGCTTACCTTAAAGCCTGTGAGGAGGCTGGCGCAAGCTCCGGTCAGTCCATTTTTGGCGGACTAAATCTTCTCGATCACCGCACTCATGATAGTGCGGTGCTCTTCGTTGATGGAGGCGTTGCGAAGCGCTTCCAGCAAGTTGTCCGGTGCCTCTGGATGGACAGAGGACACCGGCACAGGCGGCTGGCCCCCCTTAATGGGGGATTGCCTACCAGAGTCCGGAACCATCGAAGGTTCCGACGCAGTGTCCGGCTGGGGGCCGAACTCGGAGCCCGTGGGAGTTTTGCTCCCTTTGCGCCTAGGGTCCGGGAGGTCGCCTTGAGGCGCCCCCAGGACCACCTCCCCTCAGCTTGGTGCCTTTCGAGACAACACCTCGACGTTGTCCGTAGGGCGAGGGGTGGAGGCGGTCGGAAGAGAACCACTGTTCATATTCGACGAGTCCAATGAACCGCTCGACGAGGATACGCCGAGATGAGCTCGGGACGGACTGCATAATCATGTTCGGCATGAGGAGAAGTAGTGCAATAAAACATACCATGAATTACTATGGTGTCCGGATACTTACGACTTTGCCAGGGGCTTGACCCTGGGCAGCCACTCGTCGCCGCTGTAGGCGGCCGTCGTGGAGCAGTCCGGAGGGAGGGTCCTTCCCTTCTTGGACCCTTCGGCCTCCCCGGTTGGGTCGGCCTTCCTTTTCTTGTCTCCCCCGGCTAGGGGGAGAGAACTTTCCTCCTCCTCGTTTTCGTGGGAGGAGGACGCGTCGGAGACATCATACGATGAGTCCGATACAACCTTGCGCCGGAGACCCTTTCGGGTCCCCGTGGCCTTCTTCTTGGTCTTCTTCGCCGGCACCTCATAAGGTGCCAGAGCTAGCATCTCGTAAGGTGCCGGAGCCAGCATCTCCATTAGGAGAGCATCTGCGGGATATTCAAGCAGGGGGGCTGGGCAATCGAGCTGCTCCGCTGTCTTTATCCAGTCCTGTTAACGGCATGGGAGCTTAGATCCCGCACATCATTTAACTGGGGCAAATAAATACCCTGTGAGATACAAAAACTTACCAGATTGGCATGGCGCTTTGCGCTAAGTCCGCGGTCCTCGGTGAGGGAAGGAGGTACCTCGGCGCCCTTGAACAACACCCTCCAGACGTCCTTGTGCGCCGTGTCGTAGAGATCTCGCAACGTCTGGTGCTGGGCCGGTCAAACTCCCACAAATTGAATGCCCGTCGTTGACACGGGAGAATCCGGCGGCAGAGCATGACCTGGACCATGTTGACGAGCTTGATTTTCTTGCTCATCATGTTCCTGAAGCAGGTCTGGAGTCTGGTCAGCTCTACCAAAGAACCCCAGGACAGGCCCTTCTCTTTCCAGGAAGTGAGCCACATGGGGATTCCGGATCGAAATTTGGGGGCCGCCACCCATTTGGTGTTGCGCGGCTCGGTGATGTAGATCACAAGAAAGGTTCAAACAAACAATGGAAAGTAAAATATGATTATCATATTAAACAAAACAATGGAAAGGAAAATGTGTTAAAACACATATTTCAGGGGTATATCCTTTCCAAGGACAAGCGGAGCATGATGTCCATGATAGGATAGAAAGTAGAAAACCATTAAGGTAAGGGGAAGGGATTTCATGATATTACCCATACAACGGTGTTTGGATAATTGAGCAAGAAAACATTTAGCATTGGGCTTCAAATGTTCTTGTCGAAAATTGGAGTACCACAGACATGCTTCGAGATAGCATTGACATGATCTTCAAGAAAAGGTCGAACTTTGGATACTCAATGGATTCATCAGGAATAACTTGTAGAATAAGTATTACAATTTCCTCATGGAAGAATGGATAACCTTGCTAATAAGGAAACTATAACAGTAGGTCCTCCGGCCAGGTGTGCTAGGTATGACATCACCTTACCGGGTCATATAAAGACCAATGTTATAACTCTTAGAAAGATGTTCCAACCATCATATCTAACCGAGATTCAGATTTGATTGGTGTCAGGATACCTCGGACTCAGTATGTTTGAGAAGAAAAAGGTGCAACACAAATTGACGAGATGACATTGTAAGATTCTCGGGAATTGAACTTTGGAAGTAAGTTCCGAACCATGGGTTCATCATTAAACCAAGGAGAGGATGAGGAGGTGGCTGATGAACTCAGCAACAACAAATCGAGATTTCCAAAAGATGGATTCCCGGCAGCATTCGAACAAGGAGATAAAATTTGTCAAATCAAATGATATAATGAGGTATGCTCGAGGAAAACATACACAGTTAATCATTGATTGAAAGGTGCACCCGAAATATGGGCTTAGGTAGCATGATCAATGTTAGCATGGCGATTCAATAACCAATGGTCTAAGAATGAAATATCGACCATTAACTTCAAAGCAATAGGGTTGCTAGAAGTTTTAAAGTCGCACATCATAGTTTAATTGTCGGTTTTCTGGTTAGAAACAACACGGGGAGGAATGAACGGATATGGCAAGAAGTATTACTATATCAAGAATTCTTAAGAGGTGGTGAAATACTCACGGCATTCTTGACATAAAAGATGGTAATACTCCAAGGTAAGAAGAACAATTGCTGGATAGCAAGGAACTCAAGGTATAACACATAACAAGAACAAGTTTGTGTTGGTGGGAAGGCAATAAAGTGGTTGATGAGAATACAAATCATCGAGGGAAAGGATGGTATTTCTCCTCACGAGTTCAATTGATATCCTAGAAGACCTCAGAATGTTGATGATGATCATGACACATTTGTCGAGATGTTTCAAGAAGATGTAACCGATCGGCGATGACATCAAGTCAACGGAATGATGAAGCAAAAAGTTCTTGAAACCATGGGTACGACACAAACTCGAAATCAAGCTTGTTGTTCAAGGACAATTGATATGACGAGGAAGATCGACGTAAGATTAGCTCACCGTCAAAATTTTTGCTCCGGGAAGAAGGACCAAGTAGCAAAGTTAAAATCGGCGCGACAAGGATATAGCCAAGCAGGCTAGGAATGACGTGATCGAGTTCAAACTCGTAAGTAATGAAGGTTACCAAGAGTTGATTAATCACGGTGTGGACTTGAGTAAGTTATCGGTGTCTTTGAGTGTTTAATAACTCAGAGCCCGTGAAAAATTGGAATCAGTGAGAATGTAGCACTTGATGAAGAACTCATAAGAAGTTATGAAGCTCCATGATAATCTCGAGATACCAGGGGGGTAATACTCGATGACAGATCAAAGTAGAGGTGGGACTAGGGTAATGCCTTGCGGAAGACAAGTGCTCAAACTTGCACGAGAAATGGAATCAAGGAGAAACATGGTCAGAACCACGTCCACAGATACAAGATGAACTTATAACAAGGGGATACCTATTTTGAGAGAAGCTTCCATGATAAGGTATACATCGTGTCCATGGGCATGAACATAGGGTTCAAGGTCGACTCCCACTTGTTCAACGCATAACCTTTCATTCACCTCTCGTATTTCGAAAATGACATTAGTTGTTAAAAGTTTTTACCTGGTGTAATACCAGATAGTATGACCTGTGAAATCTTTCGGGTTCACACAGATTAAGGAAGGCATAGGGTCAACCCATCGGGGCATCTTAGGAGTATATACCACACATTTCCAGAATAAAGAACGCAACTCGATAGTAGAGTATGCTTGAGAAAGCAAATGATACAATTTACCAAATGCATTATGTATCCGAGGAAAGGCTCACAAGCTTATTGAATATGAAGGACGTTGTTGAATAAAATCCGAAAAAGGGTCTGGTGGCCGACAAGGGATCTGATGTGAGCATCGATACTCAACCAAAGGAAGAAAGAATGCAAGGAGGTTAGATTATAGCAACAACTGTCTAACTCAAAGCTCAATTGCAGAGGAATTATGATTTCCAATTCAAGGGATCAGAAGCAAATGCTCTGATTAAGGATGGAGAAGTTGAATAGACTTAGGGGTACAACCGACGACAATTTAATTGGTTGAGAACCAGCTCATGTTCAAACTGGCACTGAGCCGGAAGGATGAATTCTAGGAGGGATGCGAGTATCCTCAACATATTGAATCAACGGACTTAAAATGATAAAGACAAGGGATGCCAATAAGATTACGAGACTTATGGGATTAACCATAAGGCAAGCAAGCAAGAATTTCAAGAGCAATAGGCTGCTCAGGATTTTTGGAAGATCGAATGGTATTTCAAAGACTGTTGTGAAATACATGAATCAACTAGGAATGAACGGATACTCGATAAGTGCAAGGAATTATCCAGGGTTATTCTTGTGGCAAAGAACTGCAAGGCAGTAAGCTCAAGGATTATTAAAAAGTTTGGAGAATAATTCGATGCATCTGGTAATAACAAGAGCAGCTGAGAATGAAAATAAGATGATGGGATCATGTAATTCTCCATAGGGATAAAGGTTGTAGGGAATTGCAAAAGCAACGGGAACAAGGTCTCGAGTGAACACTAGAGAGTATCTTCTGAATCTTCTGGCGTAGTTGGCGATCATCTGGACTGAAGGTGCTCTCCGGGAGAAAATATTATCAAGAACCTAGAGTTAGAGTCAGTAAAATCGTTTAACCCGAATAGAAGAGATGTCAGAGTCTCATAGTATAGGTCGAGGAATAAAAGATCCTACTACCACCCAAATGGCGACGTGTGCCCGTAAGACACATAGCCATGTTAGTAAAAAGTTTTTGCAATGTCTAGACTCGACTTCGGCCAAGGAGTTGGAAGGGGGATTCCTACAGGCATTCGGCTCTGATACCAACTTGTGACGCCCCCGATTCAATCGTACACTAATCATACACGCAAACGTGTATGATCAAGATCAGGGACTCACGGGAAGATATCACAACACACCTCTACAAATAAAAATAAGTCATACAAGCATCATATTACAAGCCAGGGGCCTCGAGGGCTCGAATACAAGAGCTCGATCATAGACGAGTCAGCGGAAGCAACAATATCTGAGTACAGACATAAGTTAAACAAGTTTGCCTTAAGAAGGCTAGCACAAACTGGGATACAGATCGAAAGAGGCGCATGCCTCCTGCCTGGGATCCTCCTAAACTACTCCTGGTCGTCGTCAGTGGGCTGCATGTAGTAGTAGGCACCTCCCGAGTAGTAGTAGTCGTCATTGATAGTGGCGTCTGGCTCCTGGGCTCCATCGTCTGGTCGTAGCAATCGAGTATAGGAAGAGGGAAAAAGGGGAGCAAAGCAACCGTGAGTACTCATCCAAAGTACTCGCAAGCAAGGAGCTACACTACATATGTATGCATTGGTATCAAAAGCAATAAGGGTATCATATGTGGACTGATCTGCAGAATGTCGAAATAAGAGGGGGATAGCTAGTCCTATCGAAGACTACGCTTCTGGTAACCTCCATCTTGCAGCAGGAGAAGAGAGTAGATGGTAAGTTCACCAAGTAGCATCGCATAGCATAATACTAACCGATGATCCTCCCCTCGTCGCCCTGTGAGAGAGTGATCACCGGTTGTATCTGGCACTTGGAAGGGTGTGTTTTATTAAGAATCCTGTTCTAGTTGTCATAAGGTCAAGGTACAACTCCAAGTCGTACTGTTACCGAAGATCACGGCTATTCGAATAGATTAACTTCCCTGCAGGGGTGCACCACATAACCCAACACGCTCAATCCCATTTGGCCGGACACACTTTCCTGGGTCATGCCCGGCCTCGGAAGATCAACACGTCGCATCCCTACCTAGGCACACCAGAGAGGTCAGCACGCTGGTCTAAATCCTATTGCGCAGGGCTCTGGGCCCATCACCCATTGCACACCTGCACGTTGCGTACGCGGCCGGTGAGCAGACCTAGCCTCCCTTATACAAGAGTAGGTGTTCCAGTCCAACCCGGCGCGTGCCGCTCAGTCGCTGACGTCACGAAGGCTTCGGCTAATACCACGACGCCGAGTGCCCATAACTGTCCCTACGTTGATGGTTAGTGCGTATAGGCCAGTAGCCAGACTCAGATCAAATACCAAGATCTCGTTAAACGTGTTATTTTGAAATAACCGCGAACGCTGACCAGGGCCAGGCCCACCTCTCTCCTAGGTGGTCTCAACCTGCCCTGTCGCTTCGCCACAAAGATCCACATAGAGGGCTATCGGGAAAGTATGTCCTCCCAGCCCCCAATTCGTGAATCAACTGCGGGTACTCCTCGAGCCAACCCGACTTTAGTCATCACATGTATCATGTATAAAGTATATAGTATATACCCGTGATCACCTCCCGAGTGATCACGGCCCGATAGTATAGCATGGCAGACGGACAAGAATGTAGGGCCACTGATGATAAACTAGCATCCTATACTAAGCATTAGGATTGCAGGTAAAGGTAACAACAGTAGTAGCAAGGACAGGCTATGCATCAGGATAGGATTAACGGAAAGCAGTAACATGCTAGACTACTCTAATGCAAGCAGTATAGAGGAGAATAGGCAATATCTGGTGATCAGGGGGGGGGGCTTGCCTGGTTGCTCTGGCAAGAGAGAGGGGTCGTCAACACCGTAGTCGTACTGGGTAGCAGCGACGTCGGTCTCGGTGTCTAGCGAGAGAAGAGGGGGAAGAAACAATAAATATTTAAGCAAATAGATGCATAGCGATGCATGACATGACAAGTATCGGTGTTAGGGGTGCCCTAATGCGGTATGAGGTGATACTGGCGAAGGGGGAAAACATCCGGTAAAGTATCCCCGGTGTTTCGCGTTTTCGGGCAGAGGAGCCGGAGGGGGAAAGTTGCGAGTTCGATAGGTTAGGGATGCGTGGCGGACGAACGGGCTGCGTATCCGGGTTCGTCTCGTCGTTCTGAGCAACTTTCATGTACAAAGTTTTTCCTATCAAGCTACGGTTTATTTTATATTAATTTTAAAAGATTTAAATCATATTTGGAATTATCTTATTAATTTAATTAGAAAAGGCAATTGTGATGTCAGCGTGATGTCATCATGAAGTCAGCAGGGTCAAAGGTGGACTAGGTCAAATTGACGTGTGGGTCCCATTCGTCATAGGCTCAGACTAACTAAATAGTGTTAATTAGCTTAATTACTAGATTAGGTTAACCCATTAATTAGTTTAGTTAAACAGGATTATTAACTTAATTAACCAACTAATTAATTAATTAATATTTATTTACTTATTTTATTAACTTCTCTTTTAAAAAAATCATTCCAGGGGCGTGGTCCCCTTGGGTCATTGGCCCATGGCCAAAGTGAGTTCGGGCGCTGCGGGCGAAGCCCCAACCCGATTGGGCACTGGCCCAGGCGAATGGTGGGGGCGCCGGCGATGGGCGCAGGCCGGCGTGAGGTTGCGACGGCAGGGCGGTGCGTGGCGGAGTGAGAGCAGGGGGAACGATGGCGCGGCAGTGTGGGGCTACGACCATGGCCGGGCACCAGCGGCAGGCGGAGCCGGCGAGGTTAGAGGTGGAGCGGGGCATGACGCGTGTGTGAGGGTAGGGTGGCCGATGTGGGTGAGGCCGCGGGCGTTGGCGACCACGGCCAGGCGCGCGCAGGGGAGGCCGCGGCCGGCAGCAGCTACAGCAGTACACGGGGTAGCGAGCACGGCGTTGACGCGACGGGCGTGACGAGGCGCGTGAGCTGCGCGAGGGAGACCGAGAGGATAGGGGGAGGCGCTCACTGGGGCCGTAGGGTTCGGGCAGCGTGCGCGGGGTGGTCCGGCGAGGAGGAGACGAGGAGGAGGACGGTGAGGCGGCGACGAGGTCCGGCGACGGCGTGGCAGCTCGGGGCGACGGCGGTGAGGTGACGGCGTCGGGGATGGGCGCTATCGATGGGGTCGGCGACGAGCAACGAGGTGTGGTCGCGTCTTCAGGAGGGCGTCGCGCGAGGGAGAGGAGGGGCGAGGAGGTAACGGCGACGTGGTCCAGTGGCGGTGGCGGGACGGCGCCGGATGTAGCAAACAGCGATGGGGGCGCAACCCCCGATCCAGATCAGGGGGAAGTGGAGCGAGTGGGATGTGGGGGCGGCCGGTTGGGCCAATGGGTCGGCCCGGTTGGCCCGATGGCCAGCTGGGCCGAGGCCTGGTGGGGAGGGTCCTTCTTTGTTTTTGCTTTGTTTAATTTCTTTGCTTTATTTTTCTTTTCTGTTTTAATTTTAGTTACACTATATTTTCAGTTTAGTAAAATATGACAATAGCTTCAAAAATAGTGTTTCAAATAACCCACTACCCTAAAAAGTTTTACCTCAAAATAAAATACTTTATCATTTTATAAAATATCAAAGGCACCTTTTCAATCGTTTCAACTACCGTTTTAATCATTTTAGAGTATTAAAACATTTTATAAAAGTGGGGTTTCTTCACCACAATTAACTTTGCATTACTTGGCACAACCCAGACATTTTAGTTTTTATTTTTGAAAAACTTTTGATGTTTGCCTGATTTTGAATTTGAACTCGAACCAGTTTCGACCTAATGCGAGATTAGCCAGAGTAATCGAAGTGACGTGGCATAATTGGCAGAGAATTACTGTAGCTTAATTATCGGGCGTCACAGGGCCTTATGCCAGTGATAGTAGAAAGAGCGAATCAATGGGAAATGGCAGGAAATATGCAATTTGTGCCATGAGCTATATGCTGCAGAATCAACCTCTGGTATGTCACACTTAAGGACTCATCGTATTACTTGTTGCCTACTTATGCATGTAGCTTATGTTGCCATTTGTGTGTGAATGATGATGAGTTAATTTGATCTGTGGGAGGCTTCATGCTGACTTTTCTATGCCCATGGAGCTCCATGGGTATGTGGGTATCCAGTGGGCTTGGGCATGGGCACAAGTTGTGCCCATGGATAATTTGGTGGATGGGTAGAGGGTAGGAAGATGGGTCATGGGTTGGATTTGGACAAGCTCCACCCGCCCCAAACCCGACCCATTGCCATCCCTAGTGGAGGGGTATATATAGCCTCCACACAAAAACTAACCGTTACACACAATTTACCAATCTCGGTGAGACCGAATTGAGAAACTCGGTCGGACCAATTTAGCAAACCTAGTGACCGTTAGGATTTTCGGTGGGACTGAGATGCAACTCGGTAGGACCGATATGGTTAGGGTTAGGGCATAACGTAATCTCGGTGAGACCGATTACACAAACTCGGTGGGACCGATTTTGGTAATAAGCTAACCATAGAGTTGGTCTGGCAAACTTGGTGAGACCGATTACACAAACTCGGTGGGACCGATTTTGGTAATAAGCTAACCAAAAAGTTTGCACTGTAATCTCGATAGTACCGATTGCTCAATCTCGGTGGGACCGATTTTGGTAATGGACATACACAGAGAGATTACAATCCCATCTCGGTGAGACCGAGATCCCTATCGGTGAAACCGATTTGCCTAGGGTTTGTGGCACTGCTATGACATCTGAACTCGGTGGCGCCGGATAGAAAGAATCGGTGGGGCCGAGTTTGACTTTTGGTTTAGGTCATATGTGGATGTGGGTAAGGTAGTTGAGGGTTTTGGAGCATATCACTAAGCACTTTGAGCAAGCAAGCCATTACGCAACACCTCATCCCCTCTTGATAGTATTGGCTTTTCCTATAGACTCAATGTGATCTTGGATCACTAAAATAGAAAATGTAGAGTCTTGATCTTGAAGCTTGAGCTAATCCTTTGTCCTTAGCATCTTGAAGGGGTTCCACATCCTTTAGTCCATGCCACTTAATTTGTTGAACTTGTCTGAAACATACTAGGTAAAAGTATTAGTCCAACAAGAGTATGTTGTCATTAATTATCAAAATCACCCAGGGAGCACTTGTTCTTTCAATCTCCCCCTTTTTGGTAATTGATGGGAACATACATCAAAGCTTTAGATAAAGATATAGAGAATAGCAAGTAAAGCTTTGGAAAGACATGTAACAAGCATAGGCTCCCCCTACATGTATGCAATCATGTGAATATGGAATATAGAAGCATGTGAGAGCATAACCATGATAGAGTAGCAATGTGTTACATGTATCTTGGCTATATGCATCATGGTAAAAGATATGAATTTGGGAAATGTACCTTCATGCCCATGAGTCCTTCTTGCAAACAGTATGTACATCAGCAAGAATTTCTCATACACATGACTATGATGCATATACTTACCTTGTGGTCTTGAGTTGGCTAGGATGGGATGAGCCTGCGTAAACAAGGTTAGATAACACAGATGCACCCACTAGCTAGAGAAAACAAAAGAAACCACAAGAGTACCAAGACTGGGATGACATGTAGAGTGACTACAGAGTACCACGATAGATATTGACATGTCCCCAAAGAGAAAGATATGCAATGAATTTAATAAATTTCTTTCCCTTGGATGTCTTGCTCCCCCTGAATCTAGCATGGGATACTAGGAGAAGATAGGGAACAGAAAAATAGAGCTCAAAGAAACAAATGAACAGAGCTAATGCAAATAAGCACATATGAACATGTCTTTCCCCCAAGAAGACATGTGGCATCTCTCCTCTTGAACATCAAGCATCTGGGATCCTTGAAGATTACTCTTTCCTGGAGTATTCCCTCCCCCTAGAGATCTGATTAAGCTTTGATGTGATCTCTCTCTCCCCCTTTGACATCAATTTCCAAGAAGGGTCTTCTGGAATTTGTTGTGAATGGGTTCGGTCCTTGAATCATAGTACAAAGCATTAAGGTAAATGTGATGCTTGCAGAGGACAAGATTCATTGAGTGGAGCTGGATCAAGAATAAAGCAGGAATAAATGGCAAAATGTTTTTCCTGTAGTGAAATCGGTGTCACCGAGTTGTATTCTTCGGTTGCTCCGAAAATCTTCGGCTAGACCAGAGACATGAAACCGGTGGAAACGAGTTCATCACAGAGAAAAACACTTGTCACCTCAGCTCACTGGACAAATAAGATCTCACAAAGATTTGCAATGAATTGGATGCAAAAAATGCAGAACAAAAAGCAAAGAAAAGAAACTAAAAGATCTAGATGAAGTTCTTTTTTTGAAAAGGGGAAACAAATATGCATGAGACAAATTCAAGAACACAGAAAAGAATACAAGAGAACTTCATCTAGAGTTGGGCGGTGACAAAGTCACCTATGTTAGAGTATATTGACTTAGGAGTTAAGTGAGATCACTTGATCATAGGTCGTACGCATCGTTTAAGCTCAAAATGGGGTTACCATTTTTCGTTTAAGTATCTTGATGTATTCACATCTTGTTGATTTTCTTTGACTCATGACTTGGAGTAAAGCTACTCTAAGATGGAATAACATACCTTGGGTGGCGGTGTTGATCTTGATCATGTAGTTGAACTTGTGTGGGTTGCTCAAGGTTGATGTAGCCCATTAAGAGTTGGGAGCACCCTTTGGATTTTGAGTTCATCTACCTACATGGGTTAGTTTTCGCAAGGAAGAGCACTTGTGTATCCAACATGACAATCATGAAACTCAATATAGAATTTGTCAAAGTATATGTTTGAAAGGTTTCGTGCTTCCTTGTCATCAACCACCATTGTGTAGAGACTTGGTGATGTAGAGATTGCTCAAGATGTGAGTGAGTTGCAATCTCATAGAATTAGATTCATCCAAGTACCTACAAGGGTTATATAACATGCAAGATGCAAATTTTTAAGACATAAGATAATCATCACAGGAGAAATATCAAGTGATTAGTCGTAAGCTCAAGTCTTGCATGTATCCAATGGAGTTCCTACTCCAAGTTTGAAGCATCAATGATGTTCAATTCACCTCTTAACCTGCAAAACACTTTCTCATCACGTGGTTTAGTGAATATATCCACTAATTGCTTATTGGTGCGAACATGCTTAAGGTTTATGTCACCCTTAGCAACGTGATCTCGAATGAAATGATGACGAACTTCAATATGCTTAGTTCGAGAGTGTTGCACGGGATTGTGAGAAATCTTGATAGCACTTTCATTGTCACAAAGTAATGGAACATGTTTCACATATATCCCATAATCTTTAAGAGTTTGGGTCATCCAAACTAATTGAGCACAACATGAACCAGCGGCAATGTATTCCGCTTCGGCGGTGGATAAGGATACCGAGTTTTGTTTCTTGGAAGACCAAGACACAAGAGATCTACCAAGGAATTAACAAGTACCCGAAGTGGACTTTCTATCAACCTTGTCACCGGCATAGTCCGAGTCAGACTATCCAACAAGATCAAATGAAGCCCTCTTTGGATACCAAATGCCAAAATTTGGTGTATGTATTAAGTATCTCACTATCCTCTTCAAGGCCTTAAGATGACATTCCTTAGGAGCAGCTTGATATCGTGCACACATGCACACACTTAGCATGATATCGGGACGTGAAGCACATAGATATAACAATGAACCAATCATAGAGCGGTAAACTTTTTGATCAACCGGTTCACCATCTTTGGTCAAATCAAGATGTCCACTAGTAGGCATGGGTGTAGTGACACCTTTGCATTCTTGCATATTGAACTTCTTGAATAAGTCCTTGGTGTACTTCGTTTGAGAGACAAAGGTGCCTTCCTTAGTTTGCTTGATTTGCAAACCAAGAAAGAATTTGAGTTCACTCATCATAGACATCTCAAACTTCTCCGACATTAGCTTCCCAAACTTTTCACTAAAATGAGGGTTAGTTGATCCAAATATAATATCATCGACATAAATTTGGCATACAAATAGTTCTCCATTAACCCTTTTAGTAAAAAGAGTAGAATCTATTTTTCCAATTTCAAAGCCTTTTTCAATAAGGAACTTGGTCAAGCATTTATACCATGCTATAGGAGCTTGTTTAAGACCATAAAGGGCTTTGTGAAGTTTGTAGACATGATTAGGTTTCTTAGGATTGACAAAACCGGGAGGTTGCTTAACATAAACTTCCTCCTCAATTTCACCATTTAGAAAAGCACTTTTAATGTCCATTTGGTACAAAGTGATATCATGGTGATTAGCATAAGCAAGTAAGATGCGAATGGACTCAAGTCTAGCAATGGGAGCATATGTCTCACCATAGTCCATACCTTCGACTTGTGTGTAGCCTTGGGCGACGAGACGTGCTTTGTTGTGAACCACTTGTCCATCTTCATCTTGCTTGTTGCGAAACACCCATTTGGTACCGATGATGTTGTGGTTGTTGTCGGGCTTCTCGACCAATGTCCACACTTGATTTCTCTCAAAGTTGTGTATCTCTTCATGCATAGCGTTTATCCGGTCCGGATCCTCCAATGCTTCTTCAACCTTCATAGGTTCAATGCTAGAGATGAATGAGTAATGTTCACAAAAGTTAGACAAACGAGTTTTAGAGCGAGTGATTCTCCCGATTTGGATATCATTGTAGATTTGCTCCATGGGATGATCTTTAGCAATTCTTGCTCGAACTCGTGAAAGCTTTTGCTTGGGTCTTGGTTGAACATCTTCTTCATCTTGTTCTTCTTCTTGGCCTTCTTCATTGTTAGCGTTGTCGTTCTATTGTCGTGGTGGAGAAGGAGGTTGTTGACGTTCGTCTTGGTGCACTTCCTCGTTTTCTTCATCTTGGTGTGTCCCACTTGTGGATGCTTCCGTATCAACTCTTGGTTCACCTTGTCGTGAGGTAGAAGATTCCACTTGGACGGACGAGGTACTCTCCTTCATCTCCGTTGGACGAATCTTGCGAATAGACAAGTCTTGGATTGCTTCCGAGGGATCTTTGTCTCCTACATCAATTGGCAATTGCTCTACTTGCGAGCCGTTAGATTCATCAAACTTCACATCTACCGTTTCTTCAACCTTTCGGGTGAAATTGTTGTAGACACGGTATGTGTGAGAGTTTGAGCCATAACCAAGTAGGAAACCTTCATGAGACTTACGAGCAAATTTAGAACGACGATGCTTATCAAGAATGTAGCACTTTGAGCCAAATACTCGAAAGTATCCAACTTGGGGTTTGTTACCGGTGAGGAGCTCGTATGCCGTCTTGCTGAGTAGCTTGTGAAGATACACGCGATTTGTTTCATGACAAGCTGTCTCAACCACTTCCGCCCAAAAGTGTTTTGGCGTCTTGTACTCATCAAGCATCATTCTTGCCATCTCGATAAGAGTCTGGTTCTTCCTCTCAACGACTCCATTTTGTTGAGGTGTGTACGTAGCCGAGAACTCATGTGCAACCCCTTCTTCATCAAGAAAGGTGTCTACATTTGCGTTCTTGAACTCCGTTCTGTTGTCGCTCCGAACCTTCTTGATCTTCACGTCAAATTGATTTTGGGCCTTCCTAGCAAAGTTTTTCAAGATCTTTTGGACCTGCGATTTGTCATCAAGAAAGAACACCCACGTAAATCTTGAAAAATCATCAACTATGACTAGACCAAATGAGTTACCACCGAGACTCTTGTAGGCATTTGGACCAAAGAGATCCATGTGAAGTAGCTCGAGTGGTCTTCTTGTGGTCATGATGTTCTTAGCGTGATGACTTCCTCCAACTTGTTTCCCTGCTTGACAAGCACTACAAAGTCTATCCTTGTCAAATATGACATCGTTAACGCCAAGGATATTATTTCCTTTAATGAGTTTGTCATGGTTTCGCATGCCCACATGGCCTAGCCTTCTATGCCACAACCAGCCTTTAGAAGATTTAGCAATTAAGAAAGTTCTAGGTTGAGCCTTTTTAGTGAAATCAACAATGTAAAGATCTCCTCTACGTATACCGGTAAAGACCATTTTATGATTATCTCTACGAAACACTTGGCAGTCTACTTCAGTAAATAGGACATTGAAACCGAAATCAGCAAGTCTAGATACTGAAAGTAAGTTGTAGCCAAGAGATTCAATGAGCATGACATTTTGTATGGAGCTATCATGTGAGATGGCCACCTTACCAAGGCCAACCACCTTACCCTTTGAATTATCACCAAAAGTGACATACTTTTGAGGGCCGTCGTTTCCAACAAGTTCACGGAACATGTCTTTATCTCCGGTCATATGATCAGTACATCCACTATCAAGGACCCATTCCTTTCCTCCAGCCGTGTAGCCGCGAAGATTTTCCATAAGACCAAAGTGTCTCATCGCATCATCGAGATCATAGTCACTATCATCATCCTCATCATAGTATCCATGTTCAACATCATTTTGTGATTGATCAATTCCTAGAGAGGGCAATTCATTAGACAAATGATCATCACAATGGTCACCTTTATGAATTCTAATAGCTTCGGATATGATATCGCTAATGATCCCAACATTTCCTATGGCACGCATGAGATTGGTAAGCTCAAATAGACAATCACCAAAGCTAGGATCACTAGAATTCATCTTACTAAAAGCAATAGACTTATGGAGAATTTCGTTTAAATTTTTCAAGGAATAATCTGGAAATTGTTCCTCAAGAAATATCCATATGGTATAGGCACAATCAAGAGTAGGCAAACTAGCAATCAAATTTTTGGGCAATCCTCTTATGATAAGATTGATGGTTCTAAGATTGCGAATCATGTCAAGATCCTCTTCGGGTGTGGGATGCAAGGGATCAATATGAGGTGCACAAGGGCTAGCAATGTACTTGTTCAAGTGATATTCATTGAAAATCTCAAGCATTTCATTTTTCCACTCATGAAAATATTCTCCATCAAGAATAGGCACTATATGTCTAAGACTCCCCAAAGTAGACACATCCATCTTCCTCCAAAGGTGTTTAAACCAAGGCAATGGAGACCAATACTCTGATACCAATTGAAAGGACCGAGAAGAGGTGTCTAGAAGGGGGGGGGGGGATTAGACACTAAGTACCAAAAGTTGCAGTTTTTAATTTCTTTAAGTTGAAGTGGAGTTTTGGCACAAGTTTAACAAACACAATAGATATCAAGCAAGCATGCAAAGAGTATATGAGAAGCGGAAAGTAAAGCATGCAACTTGCAAGAATGTAAGGGGAAGGGTTTGGAGAATTCAAACACAATTGGAGACACGGATGTTTTTGTTGTGGTTCCGATAGGTGGTGCTATCGTACATCCACATTGATGGAGACTTCAACCCACGAAGGGTAACGGTTGCGCGAGTCCACGGAGGGCTCCACCCATGAAGGGTCCACGAATAAGCAACCTTGTCTATCCCATCATGGCCATCGCCCACGAAGGACTTGCCTCACTAGCGGTAGATATTCACGAAGTAGGCGATCTCCTTGCCCTTACAAACTCCTTGGTTGAACTCCACAATCTTGTCGGAGTCTCCCAAGTGACACCTAGCCAATCTAGGAGACACCACTCTCCAAGAAGTAACAAATGGTGTGTTGATGATGAACTCCTTGCTCTTGTGCTTCAAATGATAGTCTCCCCAACACTCAACTCTCTCTCACAGGATTTGGATTTGGTGGAAAGAAGATTTGAGTGGAAAGCAACTTGGGGAAGGCTAGAGATCAAGATTCATATGGTGGGAATGGGATATCTTGGCTCAACACATGAGTATGTGGTTCTCTCTCAGAAAATGTGTATTGGAAGTGTAGGTATGCTCTGATGGCTCTCTCCACGAATGAAGAGTGGGTGGAGGGGTATATATAGCCTCCACACAAAAACTAACCGTTACACACAATTTACCAATCTCGGTGAGACCGAATTGAGAAACTCGGTCGGACTGATTTAGCAAACCTAGTGACCATTAGGATTTTCGGTGGGACTAAGATGCAACTCAGTAGGACCAATATGGTTAGGGTTAGGGCATAACGTAATCTCGGTGAGACCGATTACACAAACTCGGTGGGACTGATTTTGGTAATAAGCTAACCAGAGAGTTGGTCAGGCAAACTTGGTGAGAGCGATTACACAAACTCGGTGGGATCGATTTTGGTAATAAGCTAACCAGAAAGTTTGCATTGTAATCTCGGTAGTACCGATTGCTCAATCTCGGTGGGACCGATTTTGGTAATGGACATACACAGAGAGATTACAATCCCATCTCAGTGAGACCGAGATCCCTATCGGTGAAACCGATTTGCCTAGGGTTTGTGGTAGTTCTATGACATCTGAACTCGGTGGCGCCGGATAGAAAGAATCGGTGGGGCCGAGTTTGACTTTTGGTTTAGGTCATATGTGGATGTGGGAAGGTAGTTGAGGGTTTTGGAGCATATCACTAAGCACTTTGAGCAAGCAAGCCATTAAGCAACACCTCATTCCCCTCTTGATAGTATTGGCTTTTCCTATAGACTCAATGTGATCTTGGATCACTAAAATAGAAAATGTAGAGTCTTGATCTTGAAGCTTGAGCTAATCCTTTGTCCTTAGCATCTTGAAGGGGTTCCACATCCTTTAGTCCATGCCACTTAATTTGTTGAACTTGTCTGAAACATACTAGGTAAAAGTATTAGTCCAACAAGATATGTTGTCATTAATTATCAAAATCACCTAGGGAGCACTTGTGCTTTCAAAAGCCATTAAGCTAGTCATAAAGTACTCAAGTAATTGATCCACCCGGATCCTAATGTATACCAAAGCCAATTCTAATTAACAATGATTTATAATTTAGTAGTGAGCACAAAGCAATATATATCATGCAATGACGAAGTCTAGCTCTCTTTCCATGCGTCGGCACATCATAGAACAACAATTCATGCAATTTTGTCTTTTGCTTTCATTAGAAGGTGGGCATGAAGGGAAATTAAACAATGTATTGTAAAGAGTTACTCTCATTAGAAGGTGGGCATGGGTGATCAATCTACTCTTCCTCCTTTTGTTCTTTGCTCTCCTCCTCATCTTTTTTATCTAATGAGCTCACAATTTCAGCAATTTCTTCTTCCATAGTTTGCTGCAAAATATTAGTCTCTTCTTGGACAATGGAGACTTTCTCAATAAATGCATCAATATTGGCATTGTATTTATATTTCTCATAGCAATATTTAAGTATAGCAAATTTTTCAGATCTGTAAACATCATCATCACAATCTTCATACTTCTCAAACAAAGATTCAATTTCATAAGCACCCTTAAAAGCAACAAATTCTTCTATTCATTTCACATCATAGTAATCATATCTACCATTAGCATAAGAAGCCAAGGTTTCATTATCATTAAATTCACATAAAAAGGGAAGGTGTGGATCCTTCATCCTAGAGCAACAAGTATAATCATATCTCAAGCATAAATCCCAAGCATACCATTGCAAATAATCAATTTGATCCCGTAAGTGTTTCCCTTTTTGAGTCAAGCGATAATCCCTAAAGTATTCACGTTGATCCAATGTGTCTCCCATTATCAAGTTGAACGGGGTTTTCTCAGGATTAAAAGTAGTGTTTAATATTTTTCACATAACGAGCATTGAGGGTTTTAGGAGGTTCCCCATCTCCATGAGTAGCAAGTACAACTATTTTTTTGTTATTTCATGTTCCATATCCATAACTAAAGATAGAGAACAACTTACTACGGAAAATTAGAACTACTTATTGATAAAGAAAACAAGCACACACGAGAATATTCACCCCACGCTATTGCTCCCCGACAACGGTGCCAGAAAAAGGTCTTGATAACCAACAAGTGTAGGGGATCAATTGTAGCTTTTTTTGATAAATAAGAGTGTCAAACCCAACGAGGAGCTAAAGTTAGGATTTATATTCCCCTCAAGTTCTATCGACCACCGATACAACTCTACGCACACTTAATGTTCGCTTTACCTAGAACAAGTATGAAACCATTTTCTAGGTGTGATGCTAGAACTACTTTGCAAGAATAAAACTATGAGTACTTTGTGAGATAATAGTTAGTTGTTTAGTAGAAATATTTTTATAACACAAGAGAAGTATTTTGTCCCTAGGCAATCGATAACTAGACCGGTAATCATTGTTGCAATTTTATATGAGGGAGAGGCATGAGATAACATACTTTCCATATACTTGGATCATATGCACTTATGGTTGGAACTCTAGCGAGCATCCGCAACTACCAAAGATCATTAGGGTAAAACGTAACCATAGCATTAATTCACAAGTCCTCTTTATCCCATTCGCAACAACCCCCTTACTCAGGTATAAGCTTCTGTCACTCTCGCCACTCACCATGAGAGAATCATGAACGTATTGCAACACCGTACAGCGGTAATCCCTCACGCTTGCGCTCCACATAGGGCACCATAGAACATCATGAAAATAAAATATACAACTCAAACCAATCACGATCATCAATCAACCAATAGGACAAAATAGATCTACTCAAACATCATAGGATGGCCATACATCATTGGGAAATAATATATAGCATTAAGCACCATGTTTAAGTAGAGATTATAGTGGGAAGAAGAGGTCTTACACCGTTGCATAGAGGGGGGGGAGCTGGTGATGACGGCGGCGAAGTTGTTGGTGTAGATCATCGTCATAATAATTGCCAAGCGGCGTTCCGGCGCCACCAAGAGAGAGGGGGAGAGAGCCCCCTACTTCTGCTTCTTCCTTGCCCCCTCCCCCTAGATGGGAGGAGAGTGCCCCCTTTGGTCCATGGCTGCCATGGCGGCGGAGGGGTGGGAGCCCCTCCTAGATTGGATCTCTCTCCCTCTCTCTGTTCTCTTCTGTTTCACGTTCCCCATTTTCTGGACGAAAACCATTTCTTAAATATCCGGAGATTCGTAACTCCGATTGTGCTGAAATTTTAACATGATTTTTTTGGATATAAGCTTCCTTGCGGCGAAAGAAGAGCCCCAATCGACTTACGGTGTGCCCACTAGGCATCACCATGCGCCGGGGGGAGGGAGGTCTTTGTCTAGTGCCTAGTGCCTAGTGGAGTGTGTTGATTCCACCTCCCAAAATCACATATATTCCAAAATAAATCTCCGAAAATTTTTATTGCGTTTGGAATTTGTTTGATATGGATATTTCGCAAAACAAAAAACAAGCAACAAACATGAACTGGCACTGGGCACTGGATCAATATGTTAGTCCCAAAAATAATATAAAATGTTGCCAAAAGTATATACAAGTTGTAGAATATTGGCATGAAACAATAAAACATTATAGATACGACGGAGAGTATAAACTGTCAGGAGGGAGGAGAACGAAGAGATCACCGGAAACATTTCTGCATCAGTGGGTACTCACCGGAGCCTTTTCAATGATTTGATGTGTGTGTGGACAGCTTATCCACTGTCGCTTGATCGAGCGCCGGCGGTGATGTGGGCTTCCGTGTCGGGGCTGTCACCCCGGGTCTAGGGGTAGCCCAGAGGGCTTTTTGAAGGATAGTCAAGTGTGAGCATGTGTGTCGGTGCCTTCTCCACTCGCTCGGGGGCTCAGGGCGAGGCGCGCGAGTCTCTGGTAGGCGTGTTCTTCCTTCACGCCTCTTCTTGGAAAGCCCACGCACAATCGCATCTTGCCGTCAAGTTTTCACATGATCATGGGGCTAATGGGACCGTCGTGCCATGGAAGCACCTTCGGCCCGAGACGCATCTTCCAAGGCAAGGCCCATAGCTTGGAGACAAATGTGCGGCTCCCGCGTTTCAGGCCAGGCCTTCAACTTCAAAAGGCTCTCGGCCGGTGTGCGGGGTTCTGCGTGGTTTTCAGGGACGAGCCCATGATTGAAGCTGTCGTGGCTGCCGCTTCTCGTGCCTTGCAAGAAAGTTCGGGCTGGAAAAAGGTGTCACCATCTGCTTGCCCGTTGAAGCAGCCTAATGTCGATGATGTGCTTCACAATCTGTGCCTTGGCTGTCTGTTGGGGTGTGAGGCACGTCGAACGCTCGTGACGCCGACTTCATGTCCGCAACAAGGGTTGAAGAAGAAACAATGACGAAGCTCCCGTAGAAAGAGGAAATAGATACATCTCAGTTTCACACCTTACCAGAATGTTCGCCAGGGCAAGTATTCAAAGAAGCGAAGAACATGGTCCAAGGTTACTAGAACGCCTCAGCTCCCTACTCAGCATGCCAAATGTCGGGGGTCTAAGAACCTGACATTTGGTTCTTGGCTGTAATCCTTTGTGAGTTCAGCCAAGGACTAAACGCGTCTAGCTTCCTAGGTCATAGTTGATTGAAGGTGAAAGAACAGAGAGAAGACCACACATGGAATACCCAGGTTCAGGCCACCGTGTTGGTGTAAAACCCTACTCCTGCACTGCTCTTTATTTCATATGATAGTTGGCTACAATGTGTGACTCGTGTTGCAAATGAGTTCGACCTCCTCTTGGTGCAATGACAGGCCCCTTATGTTTTGGAGTTTGTTGGCATAAATAGTATGGGACTTAAGTGTTTGCTAGTGCACACAGAGTAACATGTCACTGAGATATTGAGGAGTTTGATGCAAACGCCGAAGATAATCTCCCTGCGTTGCAGCGAAGGTTATCACCGAAGATGATGTTAACAAGAGTGACCCCTAAAAATTGCTGAAGTGAAGCAATTGGTTCGGTGTCTCTGAAGGAAATATGCCCTAGAGGCAATAATGAAGTTATTATTTATTTCCTTATATCATGATAAATGTTTATTATTCATGCTAGAATTGTATTAACCGGAAACATAATACATGTGTGAATACATAGACAAACAAAGTGTCACTAGTATGCCTCTACTTGACTAGCTCGTTAATCAAAGATGGTTATGTTTCCTAACCATGAACAATGAGTTGTTATTTGATTAACGGGATCACATCATTAAGTGAATGATCTGATTGACATGACCCATTCCATTAGCTTACCACCCGATCGTGTAGTATGTTGCTATTGCTTTCTTCATGACTTATACATGTTCCTATAACTATGAGATTATGCAACTCCCATTTACCGGAGGAACACTTTGGGTGCTACCAAACGTCACAACTTAACTGGGTGATTATAAAGGAGTACTACAGGTGTTTCCAAAGGTACATGTTGGGTTGGCGTATTTCGAGATTAGGTTTTGTCACTCCGATTGTCGGAGAGGTATCTCTGGGCCCTCTCGGTAATGCACATCACTTAAGCCTTGCAAGCATTGCAGCTAATGAGTTAGTTGCGGAATGATGTATTACAGAACGAGTAAAGAGACTTGCCAGTAATGAGATTGAACTAGGTGTTTGGAATACCGACGATCGAATCTCGGGCAAGTAACATACCGATGACAAAGGGAACAACGTATGTTGTTATGGGTCTGACCGATAAAGATCTTCGTAGAATATGTAGGAGCCAATATGGGCATCCAGGTCCCGCTGTTGGTTATTGACCGGAGACATGTCTCGGTCATGTCTACATTGTTCTCGAACCCGTAGGGTCCGCATGCTTAAGGTTACGATGACAGTTATATTATGAGTTTATGAATTTTGATGTACCGAAGGTTGTTCGGAGTCCCGGATGTGATCACGGACATGACGAGGAGTCTCGAAATGGTCGAGACATAAACATTGATATATTGGAAGCCTATGTTTGGATATCGGAAGTGTTCCGGGTGAAATCGGGATTTTACCGGAGTACCGGGAGGTTACTGGAACCCCACGGGAGCTATATGGGCCATGATGAGCCTTAGTGGAAAATAGAAGAGGCAGCCCCTCATGGGCCGCGCGCCCCTCCCCTCCCTTGGTCCGAATAGGACAAGGAGAGGGGGCCGGCCCCTCTCTCTCTTTTCCCCCCTCCGCGAATCCTATTCCAACTAGGATTGGGGGGGGAATCCTACTCCCAGAGGGAGTAGGACTCTCCTGGCGCGCCCTCCTTGGCCGGCCAGCCTCCCCCCTTTTAGTCCTTTATATACGGAGGCAGGGGCACCCTAGAGACACACAAGTTGATCCACGTGATCTACTCCTTAGCCGTGTGCGGCGCCCCCAGCCACCATAGTCCTCGATAATATTGTAGCGGTGCTTAGGCGAAGCCCTGCAGCAGTAGTACATCAAGATCATCACCACGCCGTCGTGCTGACGGAACTCTTCCCCAACACTTTGCTGGATCGGAGTCCGGGGATCGTCATCGAGCTGAACGTGTGCTAGAACTCGGAGGTGCCGTAGTTTCGGTGCTTGATCGGTCGGATCGTGGAGACGTACGACTACATCAACCAAACGCTTCCGTTGTCGATCTACTAGGTATGTAGATCATACTCCCCCTCTCATTGCTATGCATCACCATGATCTTGCGTGTGCGTAGGAATTTTTTTGAAATTACTACGATTCCCAACAGTCTCTCCGAACAAAATGACTGCGTCCAAAAAGAATGAATACGAAATGAAGACATAGCATTTATTTCATTCTTCTTCTTATTTCATTGAGTCATGTGACCACCATACTATTGCCGGGGTACTGATCCGCGGGCACCTATGGGACCGGCGGACCGGGTCCCTTTCGGTTCGGCGGGGGCGGAGATCGTGCAAAGAGCAAATCGTGGCGATGCACGCGAGCGATTTACCCAGGTTCGGGCCGCACGGATGTGTAAAACCTTACTCCTGCTTTGTGGTTTGTATTGATTTCTTGCTCGGGAGCGCGAAGTGCTACAGTACACTTCAGTAGCTAACGAGACCGAGCGTGAGTGTTCGAACCCCCCTCTACGTTGCACACGGGCCTCCTTTTATATGCTCAAGGGGTCACTGACAGGTGGCAACGGAGGTAAAGGGCAAAAATGGAAAGGTGCTGTGGTAGGCACAGCTACCCGCTACAGTGTATCATACCTAACCCTGACGGCAGGGGACAAGGGCATTAAATGCCCGTCTGTGTCGCTTAAACAGTGCGAAAAGGGACCGTCAGGGACGCCACCGTTCGCCACGATGGCAATCTTGTCAGCGCCGCTTGCCACCGCACACCGCAAGCTGCACAGCCTTCCGCCACGTACGCCTGGAGGGGTCCCAGAGCGACACGTTGGTGGAAGTGCTGGAGCGCGGGCACAGTGGTGTCTTGCCGCGGCAAGCGCCTTGCCGCGGTTGTTGTCTTGTTGCACCCGGGAGCTTGTCGCTCACTGGGCCTTGCCAGGACGCGTGGTGCGCCGCAGCAAGTTCCTTGGAATGCCTTGGGTGGCCTTCCCGGCAAGCTCCTCTTGCCGGGGTCTTGGGATGCTTTTGTTAGCCTTCCCGGCAAGCTCCTCTTGCTGGGGTCTTGTCTCTTTGACTTGGATACTTTGTTCTTGAATGGCTCCAAAGGGACCACGGAGGACCTTGGCGGTCACCCGGCAAGCCTTGCCGCGGGATGCTGCGACTGCCCGTGCACAAGTTCGGGATACTAGGGTACCCCTACTCTAGTACACCGACAGGAGCCCCCGGGCCTGGGCCATACACGGTGCCGAGTGCTGTTGGGCCAGGCCCAAAACAGGGCACGGGCACGCGCGGCCTAGGTTACGCCGTATCTCACTCCGCATCCACCGCGCCCTCCCCGAACGGCACGCGTCAGATGCGGCGTCGTGGGAGAGATCGTGGGGGTTTCTTTATTCGGAAATGCGGAACGTCCGCCCCCTCCCCCTCTATAAGCAGGGGAAACAGGGGCAGTTCGCCCACTTGCCTATTGTCGTTCCAATCTCAGAAATCTCCACCGCTCCCTCGCCTTCCCAAAGCAGAGAGAGAGAGCAGCGCTCTGCCCCCACATCGCCACCAGCACCACCAACGCCGTCGACCTCCTCCACTGCTTCCGCCATGGCTCCAAAAGCCGACAAGGGGAAGGCCGTGAAGTCGACCGAGGCGCAGCGGCTCGCGGCGCTGCGGAAGGAGCGGGTCGTCTTCCCCCCCAAGCTTGGCGCGCAGGAGCTGAGGGAGAACTATTACCTTTTCTGGTCGGCGGAGACGCGCGCGCATCCGTGCACAAAGGTACTCCCCGCCGCCGCTTGGAAGAAGGCTCCGAATGGATACCCCTTCTTTGCTCTGTTCTTCTACTGCGGGCTCTGCCCGCCTTTCTCTGAATTCTTCTGCGACATCATGAATACCTACGGATTCCACCTCCTCGACTTCACCCCCAATGCCGTCCTGACAATGGCAGTTTTCGCACATCTCTGCGAAAACTTTGTCGGAGTCCTTCCCAACGTAGCCCTCTTCCGCCACTTCTTCATACCCCGAGTAGAGAGAGGAGAGGCTCTATCCGGCGGAATCGCCTGGATCTCAAGGGCCGGCAAGAAGGAGACCTATCTGGAGGGAGAATTCCGCGGCAAGTGGGAGGAGTGGAGAGCTGATTAGTGCTGGATTGACGAGGAGAGCCCGCAGCCATTCACCACCCGGTGCCGAACCCCAGTAGCCCGCGGCAGCGATTGGAGTGACGTGGCCCCGGAGGACGACAAGCTGAAGATTGCTGTCACCAGGATCCTGCGCCTGAGGCTTGCCGGGCTTACTGTTGGCGCTGTTGGCGCAGACTTCCTTCGCCGCCGCATCGCCCCCCTGCAGGAACGGGGGAGGCCCACTTGGGAGTTCAAGAACGCGGCAGATATCATGAGGCTGCGGCCGGGCCTCAACTACAACTTCACAGTCCTGGAGCTCAACGCGATGCTGCAGGAACTGTTCAAGTATGACCCCCAACATCCCGAGGTGTTCAGGTTGCCGGGGGACGTCGTTCCTTTGTGCAACAACTCCTCGCTCGACCGCATCCGCGCAATGATGCCGGAGTGCGACTCGCACGGGATCGTGCCAACTTGGCAGGAGCCTGCAGACGAGGTCGTGCAACAGTTCTTCGACGACTTGGTGGAGGTGCCAATCCGCCCCGATGAGAAGGACGGCCTCACCCGCGACACCATGGATGCGGAGATGGCGCTCATCGCCACTAGGCTGGAGGAGGCAGCGGCAGCTGCAGCCGCGGGTGAATTTGGGTTCACTATGGAGGAAGCAGACGCAGCGGAGGCGGCAAGCCGTGCCGAGCGAGGGGAGCCCGCCGGCAAGAAGGAGCTTGCCGGGCGTGGCGCCGAGCCAAGCGAGCCCGCCAAGGACACGAGCGGCTCGTTGGAAATCAACTCCTCTTCCACCTCGTCTTCAGACAGCCCACCGCAAGCAGAGCCTCCATCCCCACCAAGAAGGCGTCTCCGCAAGGTCGGTGACGTGGCGGAGTGGCAAGCGGGTCAACAGTCGCCACGCCGCGTGACACGCTCCACCGCGGCAAACACCATTGCCGCGGGAGCGCCTCATGCCGCGACGGCAACTGGAGCGGAGTCTAGCCGGACCACCGCTTCAGTTCCTGCCGCTGCTCACGCCGCGCCGACAGCCGGAGCGGGGTCGTCTCAGACCGTCGCCACCGCTCCCGCCAAGCGGCCAAGGGAAGCTTCTCCTCCGCCTCCTCGCGCCGGGCGCGTGCCGGGCTTCGACTTCTCCGCGTTAAGCTCCGACGAGGAAGAAGAAGAAGAGTAAGCTTCTCTTGCTGTACTTGCATTTCTTCGATTTTTGCTGTTGGTCTTGTTTCTCACTTGCTTTTCTTCTGAACTTGTTCCTTTTCAGGACTCTAGCCCAGAGAGCGGCAAAGAGAGCCAAGGTCCCGGTGATCGTCATCGAGGACGAGCCTACTGCAACAGCAGGTGGCGCGCCCGAGACAACCTTGCCGGACCCGGCGACTTTTCTCCAGGGAAGCCCCCAGCGTAAGTGTATGATTTGCTTTCCGCTGCGAGGCGCGCATGGGTACTTTGCTGATATCTGCTTGTTAACTTGTGTAGGAGCCGAGCAGCCCCACCAGGAGCCAAGGGAGAATTCCCCGACAAGGGAGAACTCTCCGGCAAGGGAGGGCTTCCCGGTAAGGGAGAAGTCTCCGGCAAGGGAGGGTTCTCCGGCAAGGGACAACACCAGCGGCCCCCCGACGGCGGAGACCACTACTGCAGAGCCTGGTGCAGGTACTCCTCTTGCTTCAAAACTTCCCTTGGGTTCTTCTTCTTTTGATCTTCTTGAATTTTTGCTGGATTTTGCTTGACTCTTCTCCCCTTGCCGGCTGTCAGACCCATCTGATGCAGAGCGGATGGAGATCGAGGTCGTCGCCGAGGACGTAGCCGGCGCGGGTGATCCTGCCGGCGCCGAGGCCACCAAGGCTGGCGCCGCGACGACTGGCGAGGGATCTGGCGATCGTACTGACGGCCCAGAGGCCGCAGGAGCGCCAGGCGCTACACCGACCACCGACCCGACCGCCGAAGCCGCAGCGCCAAGCACTGAGGAGCTCCAGCCGGGCGTTTACTTGAAGGCCGGCGAAGGCGTCTTCATCAACCTCCCCTGGGCGTCAAGCTCCAGGGCGCCGGTCGAGGGGGAGATCTTCGACGGAGAAGTGCTTGCCTCCGCGGGGTTGAAGCTGGTCGACGCGCCAAGCAGCAGTAGCAACAAGCCCGAAGAAGAGCGGCTGCTGCGGAAGTTGATGTCGCTCTATCGCGCGCGGCAAGCCAAGCTGGAATCCCGCGAGGCGCTTGTCGCGAAGGCGGGAGCAGACATTGAAAAACGCGCGGAAGAGCTCGGGGGTTTCCACCGGGAAGCCGTCCGATCCCTGGCAGAGGAGCGGGAGCAGCTCGCTGAAGCGCAGAAGGCCTTCCTCCTTGAGAAGGCCGAAGTCGAAGAGCGGCAGCGACTTGCCGCTGTGAAGCTAGCCGCGGAGGAGGGCGAGCTGGCGCAGCGGAAGGTCAATCTCGACTCCCACGAGGAGGAGCTTGCCGCACACGAGGGAAAGCTCGGTGAAGCCCTCAAACAAGCAGAGGACGCCGCCGCCGCCGCCGAGGCCGCGAAGGAGGAGTTGAAGACGAGGGTGGTGCAGCTAGAAGCCGATCTCGCCGAGAAGGGCAGAGAGCTCAGTGCCGCCAAGGTCTCCAACATGGATCTTGAGTTGAAGCTAACCACTTTGACCAAGACTCTGGACAGCGCCAAGAAGCGGGAGGCGGCCTTGAAGGAGGAAATCAAGGCCGACAAGGCGCTGTTGGAGAGCGCTGCCGCCGCCCAGAACGCTTTCAGGGAGACCGTGACGCACTGGACGGAGAGTCTTGTGAACGCCGCCACAGATATCGACAAGGAGCTGGCGTAGCTGGGGATGGAGGATCTCGGGTATCCCTCCGACGACAACCTCCAACCCAGCGCCAAGCTCGTCCTGTTCTTCAAGGGCGTGGCGACGGCCCTTCAGCGGCTCCGGGAAAGGATCCCCAAGCAGCTGGCCGACGAATCGCGCAAGATCTGCGCGGGAGCTCTTCAGAAAGTGTTGATGAAGGTGGCCTTCCGCAATCCGGGCCTCCGCCTCACCAACATCCTCAGGACCCTGCCGCCGGAAGCTGATCTGGAGGAGCTCAAGGCCCTTGTCGCACCCATTGTGGACAAGGTGAGCGGGATCAAGAGGGTCGAAGGCGATCACGTAGATTAGGCCGCCCATTTCTTCTTTCCTTGTCGCTGTTTGCCATGTCATGAAAACAATCTATTAGAGCTGCGACAAGCTATCTTTGTAATATAACTTTATTCTGGGTAATGATTGCAACGTTATTCCCTTTACTTGATCCCTCCCTTTGTATGTATTTTTACCCTACGCTTTTAGGGAACTTGCCGGTGCAGGCACCTGGGCCGCGAGCGCTGAGTGCGGGACGTCAGCAGCCTGCTGGCGGTGCCGCTACCGGCAAGAAACCTTGTCGCAACTAGTTGCAGCTCACTTAAGTTGCTGAGCGAACTCGAAACAAAGTAAGGGCGCTAGCGGCTCACTTAAGTTGCTGAGCGGACTCGAAGCAAAGTAAGGGCGCTAGCAGCTCGCTTAAGTTGTTGAGCGGACTCGAAACAAAGTGAAGGCGCAACTAGCAACAAGTTGGTTCCTCCGCGCACAGGTTTTCCATACAAAGTGTGATCGTTCAAGGGAGGTAACTTAAAATTTAAAAAATTTGATTGCTCAAACTTTGGCAACTTAGCTTTTCTGTTGTTTGCTTCCTGGCAAGGCGAAACTTCCTTGAGCGACGCCCGGTCCATACCACTATCTTCTCCTTCCCCCCCGGCAAACTTGTGGGCGAGGGAACCTTCTTTTACTTGAGAAAAAAGAAAGGAGAGAAAATAGAGATATGGAGCCTTACGGCTCGTTATTGCTTACCGTGGGGTAGGTGCTGCACAAAGTGTCAGATCATATATGCCAAAAATAGAAAGCATGAAATCGACAAAATGTGCGGAGCACATGAGCTTTACTTATGCACGGGGTCTGCGCCCGGCTTTGTACAAAGGATTACATGCAACAGCGGCAAGACTTGTACAAAAGGTGGTTGCCGGAACAGGTTCCGACAACCGCGCCTTACGGGTAAAACTTACGAAGATGCTCAATGTTCCAGGAGTTGCTCACCGGAATTCCATCTTCGGTCTCAAGGCGGACAACGCCAGGCCTAGTGACTCGTTTCACTCGGTAAGGGCCTTCCCACTTCGGCGTCAACTTGTTGGAATTCTTGGCGGACTGAACACGCCGAAGAACAAGGTCGCCTTCCTCGAGACTTCTGGCATTAACTTTGCGGCTATGGTAGCGGCGCAAAGCTTGCTGGTAGCGAGCAGCTTGCACAGCAGCCTGAAGACGGTCTTCCTCAAGGAGCAGCGCGTCATCTTGTCGCAGCTGCTCTTGCTCGAGCTCATCATAAGCGAGCACTCGAGGTGACCCGTATACGAGTTCCGTGGGGATAACTGCCTCTGCTCCATAGACTAGAGCGAAAGGTGTCTGTCCAGTGGCTCGATTTGGCGTCGTCCTGATCGACCAAAGAACCACCGGCAGCTCCTCGATCCAGTTTCTTCCGCACTTGTGCAGCCTGTCGAAAGTTCTGGTCTTGAGCCCGCGCAGCACTTCAGCATTTGCCCTCTCCGCTTGACCGTTGCTTCTCGGGTGAGCAACAGAAGCGAAGCAGACCTTGGCGCCAAGATCTTGGACGTACTGCTTGAAGGTGCGGCTCGTAAATTGTGTGCCGTTGTCGGTGATTATCCTGTTAGGGATCCCGAAGCGGCAAACAATCGACCTGAAGAACTTGACTGCTGACTGTGCTGTCACCTTCCTCACTGTTTCCACTTCCGGCCACTTTGTGAACTTGTCGATTGCAACGTACAAGTACTCAAAGCCCCCGATAGCTCGGGGAAAGGGGCCGAGGATGTCAAGCCCCCAGACCGAAAATGGCCAGGATAAAGGGATTGTCTGGAGAGCTTGAGCTGGTTGGTGTATCTGCTTGGAATGGAACTGGCACGCTTCACACTTGGTTACTTGTGCAGTTGCATCCTGGAGGGCTGTTGGCCAGAAGAAACCTTGCGGAATGCTTTGCCGACAAGTGCTCTTGCGCCAATGTGGTGACCACATATGCCTCCATGTATTTCTGCCAACAGCTTCTGTCCGTCTTTCCGGTGAATACACTTCAATTTCACTCCGTTGAGTCTTCTTCTGTACAGTGTCTTTTCGACAAACTGGTACATACTTGACTGCCGGGCTACTCTTTCCGCTTCTTCTTGCTCTTCGGGAAGTTCTCCTGTCTGAAGGAAACGGACAATCTGCTGCGCCCATGCTGGAGCTTGTGGCTCGACAACAAGGACTAAAGGCAAATCTGCGGCTGCGGGAACGTCCGCTTCTACGGCAAGAACCTGCGGCTCTGCCGGAGCGCGACGTTCCCCGGCAAGTTTGCCGGAGCAAAACTTGTCGGGAGCTTCTGCTTCAACGGAACAAACCCTGGGGTTTGCCGGAGCAGACTGCTCCTCAGCGCTTTTGGCGTTGATCTTGGGGACCTTCTTGGCGGCGGCTTCGGGAAGCTCTGCCGGCAAATAGTCACCAAAAACCAACTTCCTCTTCTTGCTCTCTCCAGTTGATGGCGTCACGGACGGTTGAGTCAGCTTGAGCACAAAGATCCCTGGTTCCACAGGTAACTTAAGTGCGGCGCACTTTGACAGGCCATCTGCAATGGCGTTCTGAGCTCTTGGAACATGCTCCATCTGCAGGCCGTCAAAGTGCTCTTCTAGCTTCCTCACTTCGTCGACGTAAGCTTCCATCAACGGACTCTGATAATTCTTGTTTACTTGGCAGACGACCAGCTGTGAGTCACCCCTGACAATGAGCTTCTTGATCCCAAGGTCTGCCGCGATCCGGAGACCGGCAAGCAAGCCTTCATACTCTGCAGTATTGTTTGTTGCTTGCTCCTTGGGAAAGTGCATTTGGACTACGTACTTGAGGTGCTCTCCAGTGGGTGCGACAAGCAGCACACCAGCGCCAGCGCCTTGCAGCGAAAAGGCACCATCAAAGTACATCAGCCACTCTTTGCTTACTTCCTTGTCGGGGATGCTCATTTCTGGAATTTCTTCATCTGGTGTTGGAGTCCATTCTGCTATGAATTCTGCCAATGCTCTGCTCTGGATAGTTGAAGTACTTTCAAACTTGAGGCCAAAGCTTGACAGTTCCAGTGCCCACTCAACAATCCTGCCTGTCGCTTCTGGATTCTGCAGTATCCTCTTCAGCGGAAAGCGAGTGACAACTGTGATCTCGTGTGCTTGGAAGTAATGGCGCAGCTTTCTCGAGGCCATGAGAAGACCGAAAAGCAACTTATGCACACCAGAGTACCTTGACCTAGCCCCCTGCAGAAGGGAGCTGACAAAGTAAACTGGGCGCTGCACCATTTTCTTCTGTATCTCCTCGTGCATCTGTGCAGGTTCATCTTTGTCGGGACCAGAGCTTGTCGGGGGAGCGCCCTGCTTGTCGCTGGATGTGCTTGCCGTGGTTGCGGGCTCGTCATCTGCCTCCCTCTCTGCTACTAACGCAGCACTAACCACTTGATTGGTTGCCGCTATGTACAGCAGCAACTTCTCTTGTGGCTTAGGTGCGACAAGTATTGGAGGGGAGGATAGGTATATCTTCAAGTCTTGCAGCGTAGCCTCCGCTTCCAGAGTCCATCTCATTGGACCTGCCTTTTTCAATAATTTGAAAAAGGGCAGGGCGAGCTCAACAGACCTAGAGATAAACCTGCTGAGAGCAGCCACGCAACCGGCAAGTCTTTGTACATCTTTGACGCGCTTGGGTGCTTCAATCTGCTCAATGGCCTTGATCTTGTCGGGATTGGCTTCAATTCCCCGCTGAGACACGAAGAACCCGAGAAGCTTGCCGGAGGGGACTCCAAACACACACTTCTCTGGGTTGAGCTTGAGGCTGATCTTGCGCAGATTTGCAAAGGTCTCGTCTAAATCTTGTATGAGGGTTGCTCTGTCCTTGCTCTTGACTACTATATCATCCATGTAGGCTTCCACATTTCTGTGTATTTGCAGCTCAAGAGCGACATGGACTACTCTTGCAAATGTTGAACCAGCATTTTTTAATCCGAAAGGCATCCGTATAAAGCAATACGTGCCACATGGAGTAATAAATGCGGTCTTCTCCTCATCCTCTTCTGCCATGAAGATCTGATGATATCCTGAGTATGCGTCAAGAAATGAAAGCAAATCACATCCGGCTGTGGAGTCAACAATCTGGTCAATGCGCGGCAAAGGAAATGGGTCTTTGGGACAATCTTTGTTAACATCGGTAAAATCGATACAAAGTCTCCATTTCCCATTCGCCTTGCGCACGACTACAGGATTGGCCAACCACGTGGGATGGAGCACTCCTCTGACAAGGCCTGCTGCTTCCAGTTTCTTGATTTCTTCTGCAATGAATTGTTGGCGCTCCACTGCTTGTTTCCTGAGTTTCTGCTTGACGGGCCGCGCATGAGGACAAACGGCAAGGTGGTGCTCAATTACTTTCCTGGGAACACCGGGGATGTCAGACGGTTGCCACGCAAACACGTCGACATTCGCCCGCAGGAAAGCAACGAGCGCGCTTTCCTATTTGGGGTCGAGAGTGGCACTGATGGTGAAGGTGCCACCAGTGCCGTCCTCCTTGGCGGACACCTTCTTCGTTTCTGGCGGAGCTGCCATCGTCTTCTTACACTTGCCGGTGGAGCTCGATGGTGCGTCCTCGACGGCAGCGCAGCACTCCGAAGAGGTGCGCTTGCCGGAGTGGGCATCAGAGCTCTTGCCGGACTTGGTCTTCTTCCCCCCGGGAGCTTCAGCGGCAAGTGGCTTGTGATCTGCTGCGGCTGCTGCTTCCCGGTAGATCTTGTCGGCACAGATAAGTGCATCCTTCTTGTCGCCAGGGACAGAGATGACGCTTATCAGGCCTGGCATCTTCAACATGTTATACGCGTAATGAGAGGCTGCCATGAACTTGGCGAGTGCTGGACGGCCAAGTATCCCATTGTAAGGCAGTGGAATATCGGCAACGTCAAATGTGACCCTCTCAGTCCTGAAGTTCAGCTCGCTGCCAAATGTCACTGGCAGCGTGACTTTCCCCTTCGGCTTGCTCCTTCCCGGGTTGATTCCTTGGAATATGCCGGTCTCTTCGAGCTCGCTGTCGGGGATCTGGAGTTTCTGGAGTACAGCGGAGGAGATCAGGTTCAAGTCGGCCCCGCCGTCAACTAGCATCTTGGTGACCTTGAGGTTGCGGATAGTTGGTTAAACCAACATCGTCAAACACCCGACCGCAGTTGTGCGATCAGGGTGGTCCTCAATGTCAAAGATGATAGGCGTGCTGGACCATTTCAGAAGTTTGCGCGATTCGATAGGTGGTTCCACTGCATTGACTTCCCGCACCCACTGCTTGAGTTGGCGGTGTGAAGTGTGCAGAGAGGCACCGCCGTCAACGTACAAGACCTCTGTGGCTTTCTGAAACTCCTGCTCACTGGTCTCGACATCATCCATGTCTTCATCGTCGTCGTCTTCATCGTTGTCGCGGCCGCGGGGAGGTCTATCTCCTTGCCGCTGCTTGGCCTTGCCACGACGTCCTCCCCGGCCGGCATGCTTCTTGCCGGATTCTGCAGCACCTCCTTGGGCCCTCTCCTTGTCGGGTCGCTCGTACTCAGCCTTTTGCTGCTGGACAAGCTGCTCGACCTTCTTGCAGCTTTGGAGGTCATGGCCCTTGGTGCGGTGAATCTTGCAGTACTGCTTGTCGGAGCCGTCCTGCTTGTCGGCAACTGCCACAGCCTGACAGTTGGTGCACGCGGCAACCTCCTTGCCGGAGCTACCAACCTTGGCTTGCTTGGCGCCACCTTCGTTGCCGGACTGCTCAACGACTAGCACCTCTTTGCCTTTCTTCTTCCTGTTCCGCCGCCGGTTCTTCTTTGCCGGGGCAGCATCCTCACTGTCAGATCCTTCTGCTCCGGTCTTCTCTCCGGGGAGTTTCCTTCCTTCCTCAGCACGTGCACACTTGTCGGCCAGGGCGTATAGCTCACTGACGTCTCTGATCCTGCACATCGCCATCTCCTCCCGCATCCTGCGGTTACGCACGTTCTGATGGAACGCGCTGATGACCGCGGCGGGGTGGACGTCTGGGATGTTATACTGTACACGGCTGAACCTCTGAATGTACTTGCGCAGGGGCTCTCCTTCCTTCTGGGAGAGCAGATGAAGGTCACTCTCTTGGCCATGAGGTTTGTGGCCGCCTGTAAAAGCGCCAACAAACTGATGGCACAGGTCTGCCCAGGAGGATATGGAGTTGTCCGGCAAGTGCATGAGCCAGGACCTGACGTTGGGCTTGAGCACCAACGGGAAGTAGTTGGCAAGGATCTTGTCGTCTCGCCCCCCGACAGCCTGCACCGCGATGGTGTAGATGCTGAGGAACTCCGACGGATGCGTCTTGTCGTCGTACTTCTCTGGTACGTCTGGTTTGAAATTCTTTGTGCTGGGCCACTGGACTTGCCGCAGCTCACGAGTGAACGCAGGGCAACCTACCGCGTACGGCAAGTCGCTTGGTTCCCCTGGCGCATGCATGTCAACAGAGGGCCCAGCGCGCTGGTCTGACTGACGTCGCGCTTCTCTCCGGCGCTCGATGCGAGTACGAGCATCTTCTTCTTGTCTTTCTTGAAGAACTTGGCGCTGATTGCGACGAGCTCGCAGATCTGATGACGCGGTGGAGTCGCTGTCGAGGTGGATCCGGCGAGTCGGCGATCTTGGCCTTCGGGGCGGAGAGTGCACAGTAGTTGCACCCCCACCAGTCTTGTCGTCTCCGGCTCGCGCCTGGCTGGCTTGCCGTGGCTGCGACGTGCTCGGCTGCCGTGGAGTGTCGCCGTTGGCGAAGCCGATGAGACTCTGGATGGTGGCCCTCCAATCGTCGATCTTGTCCGCTGTTGGAGGGTAGTCTAGGAGCAGTTGAGCTCGCGCCAAAGCTTCTGCTGCAGTGGCGGGTGGCAGTGGCGAACGGTGCGAGGAGCGGGATATGCTCGGACTTCTAACCACGTTAGAAGGAGCAGTATCCCGTCCAGGCGACCGTGTCTCGCTCGCGCCAGCAGGTTGACGTGCATGGTGGTCCTGAGCGCTCCGTGATCCACCAGCTCGATCTTGGTCTAGCGAACGCATGGTACCGTGAGTACCATGACACTGCCGGTCCCGCGCCTCCTGAGATGGGCGCGGTGCATGTACGGACGCCGAGGTCTTGGAGTGCGCCCGGTCGTTGTGGGAACCGGCTACGCCGCCAATGGGTAGCGCAGCCCTGTCCTTGGACCTGGCAGCACCGCGAGCTCCCTCGTCGATGCCCGTTCTTCCGCCGGCGTCTGCCCCACCAACTGTTTGCTCCGGTGGTGGTTGGCTCGGCGCGGACGGAGCAGCTGCCTCCGAAACCTTCTTCTTCGGCGGCATGTTGATGAAGATGATGAAGATCTAGCTCGAGAGAATGCCGGATCTGGTTCACACAATTTCGACCCCCTACCTGGCGTGCCAAAGATGCCGGGGTACTGATCCGCGGGCACCTATGGGACCGGCGGACCGGGTCCCTTTCGGTTCGGCGGGGGCGGAGATCGTGCAAAGAGCAAATCGAGGCAATGCACGCGAGCGATTTACCCAGGTTCGGGCCGCACGGATGCGTAAAACCTTACTCCTGCTTTGTGGTTTGTATTGATTTCTTGCTCGGGAGCGCGAAGTGCTACAGTACACTTCAGTAGCTAACGAGACCGAGCGTGAGTGTTCGAACCCCCCTCTACGTTGCACACGGGCCTCCTTTTATATGCTCAAGGGGTCACCGACAGGTGGCAACGGAGGTAAAGGGCAAAAATGGAAAGGTGCTGTGGTAGGCACAGCTACCCGCTACAGTGTATCATACCTAACCCTGACGGCAGGGGACAAGGGCATTAAATGCCCGTCTGTGTCGCTTAAACAGTGCGAAAAGGGACCGTCAGGGACGCCACCGTTCACCACGATGGCGATCTTGTCAGCGCCGCTTGCCACCGCGCACCGCAAGCTGCACAGCCTTCCGCCACGTACGCCTGGAGGGGTCCCAGAGCGACACGTTGGTGGAAGTGCTGGAGCGCGGGCACAGTGGTGTCTTGCCGCGGCAAGCGCCTTGCCGCGGTTGTTGTCTTGTTGCACCCGGGAGCTTGTCGCTCACCGGGCCTTGCCGGGACGCGTGGTGCGTCGCGGCAAGTTCCTTGGAATGCCTTGGGTGGCCTTCCCGGCAAGCTCCTCTTGCCGGGGTCTTGGGATGCTTTTGTTAGCCTTCCCGGAAAGCTCCTCTTGCCGGGGTCTTGTCTCTTTGACTTGGATACTTTGTTCTTGAATGGCTCCAAAGGGACCACGGAGGACCTTGGCGGTCACCTGGCAAGCCTTGCCGCGGGATGCTGCGACTGCCCGTGCACAAGTTCGGGATACTAGGGTACCCCTACTCTAGTACACCGACAACTATTAAGAGGGGTGCAGCGTTCAAAACTTTGATTCTCTGATGCTAAACCCAAATCATACGGAAGTTGTGAGAGAAATCTCTTTGTGTTCCAAGCAAATACCTGCCAGCAAGAGACTGTGATCTTCTTCGTTGCGAGAGATTTGTGTCGGACTGAGGAGTTAGCATTACTTGTTCATCAAGTAATGTTACCGTCGCTCCAAAATCTGACCGTTGTGAACGTGTCGGTTGGCCATGAAGGAAATATGCCCTAGAGGCAATAATAAAGTTGTTATTTATATTTCCTTATATCATGATAAATGTTTATTATTCATGCTAGAATTGTTTTAACCGGAAACTTGATACTTGTGTGAATACATAGACAAAACACAGTGTCCCTAGTATGCCTCTACTAGACTAGCTCGTTAATCAAAGATGGCTAAGTTTCCTAACGATGGACATGTGTGGTCATTTGATGAATGAGATCACATCATTAGGAGAATGATGTGATGGACAAGACCCATCCGTTAGCTTAGCATAATGATCATTAAGTTTTATTGCTATTGCTTTCTTCATGACTTATACATATTCCTTTGCCTATGAGATTATGCAACACCCGAATACCAGAGGAATACCTTGTGTGCTATCAAACATCACAACGTAACCGGGTGATTATAAAGATGCTCTACAGGTATCTCCGGCATAGATCGAGATTAGGATTTGTCACTCTTAGTATCGGAGAGGTATCTCTGGACCCTCTCGGTAATGCACATCATGATAAGCCTTGCAAGCAATGTGACTAATGAGTTAGTTACGAGATGATGCATTACGGAACAAGTAAAGAGACTTGCCGGTAACGAGATTGAACTAGATATGAAGATACCGACGATCGAATCTCGGGCAAGTAACATACCGATGACAAAGGGAATGGCATATGTTGTCATTACAGTTTGACCGATAAAGATCTTCATAGAATATGTAGGAACCAATATGAGCATCCAGGTTCCACTATTGGTTATTGACCGGCGAGGTGTCTCGGTCATGTCTACATAGTTCTCGAACCCGTAGGGTTCGCATGCTTAACGTTTGATGACGATTTGTATTATGAGTTATGTGTTTTGGTGACCGAAGATTGTTCGGAGTCCCGAATGAGATCACGGACATGACAAGGAGTCTCGAAATGGTCGAGGGGTAAAGATTGATATACTGGACGATAGTATTCATACACCGGAAGTGTTTCAGAATGTATCGGGTACGTATCGAAGTACCGGGGGGTTACCGGAACCCCTCGAGGGAAAGATATGGGCCACATGGGCCATAGGAGGGAGGCAAGCCAGTCCACAAGGGTGGCGCACTCCCCCTGATAACCCACAAGTATAGGGGGTCGCAACAGTTTTCGAGGGTAGAGTATTCCACTCAAATTTATAGATTTGACATAAGGGGAGCCAAAGAATATTTGAAGGTATTAGGAACATATTGTGTGAACTCCTGAAGGATTCCAGCCTCTTCCATGAATGGGGTGTGCGGCCATTCGCACAGCCGTACTTCCGCCAACCTCCAAGGATGGAGATCACTGTCAGATGACTCCCCATTAACACCCTTCGAGTTCTTCTTGGAACCAAACTTCCTAAAGATATTCATGGTTTTCCTATGAACAAAAATTCTGAAATTTATTAGCCCACAAAATTTTCTCAACAAAACTTCACAAAAATGATACCAACTACTCATAGTGATACATAGAGGCCATATCACGCATTCAAACTACTTAGGACTCTAATAATTCAACATGCAAGCTCATCTACAAAAGCACCCAGAGTAGATAATTATTCAAAATATAAACCACTAAAACAAAAACTAATTGGACAAACGGTGGAGTCACACACCAAGCAACAATCCCCCAAAACAGTTTCGGAATCAGAGCTTCAAGCAAAGAGATTGAAATCTGCGGGCTTGAGAGCAAGAACACGGGAGAGAGAGCAATGGAGAATTTTTTCTGGAGGTAAGTGATGATGTGGTGTGAAGGGATAAGTGAGGGGGCCCACATGGGGACCACAACCCACCAGGGCGCGCCCAAGTGAGTTGTGCCCACCTGGTGCACCTCCCTATGATATTATTTGCACCATAAATTTAGAAATATTCAGAAAAACAACCGTATTAAATTTTCAAAGCATTATGAGAACTTCTATTTTTGGGTCATTTTTTATTGCACGGGAAATTCAGAAAACAGACAAAACATGGCATTTTATTTTATTTAACTAATAAAAACAGAAAACAAAAAGTATGGACAGAAGGTAGTGCTTACTAAATTCATCAACTTCATACTGCTAAAAAATGATCCATTAATAAGGTTGATCAAGTCTTATGAACAACCACTTTCGATTAGCATGAAACTGAAGAACTTTCGTAAATCACTAAGTTACCTCAAAGGGGATATGAATGTCCCCAACAATAAGCATTTCATATTTCTTTTTGACAGTAGGTAGAGGTATTTGAAAACTTCCAATAGTGATTGTTGAAGATTTTTCAATAACATTAATACTATTCACTTGGAATTGTTTCTTCGGAGAGTGCATCGTATGCTCATTACCATTGATATGAAAAGTGACCTTGCTTTTATTGCAATCAATAACAACCCCTGAAGTATTCAAGAAGGGTCTACCAAGGATAATCGACATGTTGTCATCCTCGGGCATCTCAAGTATAACCAAGTCAGTCAAAATAGTAACTTTAGCAACAACAACGGGCACATCCTCATAGATACCGATAGGTATGGCAGTTGATTTGTCAGCCATTTGCAAAGATATCTCAGTAGGTGTGGGTTTATTCAAATCAAGTCTTTTATATAAAGAGAAAGGCATAACACTAACACCAGCTCCTAAATCACACAAAGCAGTTTTCATATAATTCTTTTTGATAGAGCAAGGTATAGTTGGAATTCCTGGATCTCCAAGTTTTTTAGGTACTGCATCTTTAAAAGTATAATTAGCAAGCATAGTGGAGATTTCATCTTCCAGTATTTTTCTATTATTTGTGATGATGTCTTTCATATACTTTGCATAAGGAGGCATTTTCAAGATATCAGTCAAGCGAGAACGCAAAAAGACTGGCCTCAGCATTTCAGCAAAGCGTTCAAATTCTTCATCATCATTCTTTTTAGTTGACTTGGGTGGAAAAGGCATAGGTTTTTGAATCCACGGTTCTCTTTCTTTACTGTGTTTTCTAGCAACATAGTCTCTTTTGTCATACCTTTTATTCTTAGGTTGTGGGTTATCAAGATCAACAGGTGGTTCTATCTCAACATCATTGTCTGGTTCTTTATTATTTGGCTGAGAGTCTTCATAAACATCAACATTATCTTTTTCATTATCACTAGGTGAGTGTTCATTACCAGGCTGAGTTTCAGCATCCGAGATAGAAACTTCATTATCTATGTCAAGAAGTTTCTCTATTTCGGGTTCACTAGGAGCATGTGAAGTCCTATCATTCTTCCTTTTCTTTTTCCTTTTCTTTTTAGAAGAACTAGGTGCAGTGGTGTTGTTCCTTTGTGAATCATGTTCAATTCTTTTTGGGTGTCCCTCAGGATAAAGTGGTTCCTGAGTCATTTTACCTCCTCTAGTTGCAACTCTAACAACAAAGTCATGTATATTATTATTCATTTCATCAAGCAACTCTCTTTGAGATTTAGCAACTTGTTCTAACTGAGTTTAAACCATAGAAGCATGCTTTCCAACACATCTAACATCATTTGAGATTCTAAATAACAAGTCACTCAATCGAGCAATCATATCAGAATTGTATTTCAGTTGTTTCATAACATTTGCATTGAAGTGATCTTGTTTTCTAATGTAGTTTTCAAACTCATAAAGGCATTGGCTAGGGTGCATATTGTGAGGATTGTCATTATCATTGAACTTCATTAGAGAATTTACCTCTACCACCTTAGGCAGTGGTGGTGTATTAAGCCCATGTATTTCTTCAAAGGAGGTAAATTTTTAACATCCTCAACTTTAATACCTTTTCCTTCATAGATTTATTTGCCTCTTGCATATCTTCAGGACTGAGATATAATATACCCCTCTTCTTTGGAGTGGGTTTAGCTGATGGTTCAGGAAGAGTCCAGTCATCATAATTTTTCAATATATTATTCAATAATTCTCCAGCTTGCCCAACAGTTCGTTCCCTGAAAACACAACCAGCACAACGATCTAGGAAATCCCTAGAAGCATCGGTTAGTACATTATCGAAGACATCAAGTATTTCATTTTTCTTAAGAGGATGACCAGGCAAAGCATTAAGTAACTGGCAAAGCCTCCCCCAAGCTTGTGGTAGACTCTCTTGTTTAATTTGCACAAAGTTAAATATTTCCTATAAAGCAACTTGTTTCTTATGAGCAGGGAAATATTTTTCAGAGAAGTAATAAATCATATTATGGGGACTACGCACAAAACTAGGACCAAGAGTATTGTACCAAGCTTTAGCATCACCATTTAATGAGAATAGAAATCATTGGAGAATAAAGTAATAGTGAGTTTTCTCATCATGAGTAAAAAGGGTGGCTATGCCATTCAACTTAGTAAGATGTCCACAACAGTTTCAGTGTCATAACCATGGAAAGGATCAGATTCAACCAAAGTAATTAACTCTGAGTCGACACAGAATTCATAGTCCTTATCATCAATAAAGATCGGTGAAGTAGCAAAATTAGGATCATATTTCGTTCTATCATTCAGAGATTTTTCTTTATACTTGCATAATAATTTCTCTAGATCATATCTATCCCTACAAGCAAGAATATCTCTAGTTTTCTCCTCATTCATAACATAACCTTCCGGTACCTTAGGCAATTCATATCTATGAAGGCTAGTTCTAGCAGGTGTTTCAGGAGATTCAGTTTCAAGCTCATCATCAGATTCAACAACATCATGTTGTATTACTCTAGCAATTTATTTGTCAAGAAATTCACCAAGTGGCACATCATCATTATCAAGCAAGGTACTAGCATCATCATAAGCATTATCCATAGCAGAAGTAGCATCATCAACAACTTGCGACATATCAGAATTAATAACATGTGGTGGTGTTGCAAGTTTACTTATAACAGAAGGTAAATCTAAAGCAGAACTGGATGGCAGTTCCTTACCTCCCCTCGTCTTAGAGGAAAAAATCTTAGTCTTAGCATCCTTCAGATTCTTCATAGTGATAAATTGATAATAATCCCAAGTGACTCAACAAATACAATTATGGTCCCCGGTAACGGCACCAGAAAAAGGTCTTGATAACCCACAAGTATAGGGGATCGCAACAGTTTTCGAGGGTAGAGTATTCAACCCAAATTTATAGATTGGATACAAGGGGAGCCAAAGAATATTTGAAGGTATTAGCAGCCGAGTTGTCAATTCAACCACACCTGGATATTAATTATCTGCAGCAACGTGATCAGTAGCAAAGTAATATAATAGTTTTGATAATAGTGACAGGAGTGACAGTAACGGTAACAGTGATAGCAGTAGTTTTTGTAGCAAGTGCAATAGTGACAATAGCAGTAGTAACTTAGCAAGAACAATATAAAATGAATTCATAGGCATTGGATCGGTGATTTGTTGGATGATATTCATCATGAGACAGTTATAACCTAGGGCGATATGGCACTGGCTCCAGTTCATCAATATAATGTAGGCATGTATTCCGTAAATAGTCATACATGCTTATGGAAAGAACTTGCATGACATCTTTTGTCCTACCCTCCCGTGGCAGCAGGTTCCTATTGGAAACTAAGGGATATTAAGGCCTCCTTTTAATAGAGTACTGGAACAAAGCATTAACACATAGTGAATACATGAACTCCTCAAACTACGGTCATCATCGGGAGTGGTCCCGACTATTGTCACTCCGGGGTTGCCGGATCATAACACGTAGTAGGTGACTATAACTTGCAAGATCGTATATAGAACTTGGATATAATGGTGATAACATAAACGGTTCAGATCTGAAATCATGGCACCCGGGCCCAAAGTGACAAGCATTAAGCATGTCAAAGTCATAGCAACATCAATCTTAGAACATAGTGGATACTAGGGATCAAGCCCTAACAAAACTAACTCGATTACATGATGAATCTCATCCAACTCCTCACCGACCAACAATCCTATGAAGGAATTACTCACTCCCGGTGGGGAGCATCATGGAATTTGCGATGGAGAAGGTTTGGTGATGACTAAGAATGAAGATCCCCCTCTCCGGAGCCCCAAACGGACTCCAGATCTGGCCTCCCGATGAAGAACAGGTGGTGACGGCGGCTCCGTCTCGTGGATCGTGATAATTCTTTCTCCCTGATTTTTCCTGGAAAAATAGGATTTTATAGCGTCGGTTTCAGGGTCTGTGGGGCCACCAGGTGGGGACAACCCACCTGGGCGCGCTAGGAGGGGGGCGCCCTGGTGGGTTGTGCTCACCCAGGTGCCCCCCTCCGGTGCTTCTTGGCTCCAGAAATTCTTGTTTATTGTATAAAAAATCGTTGCAAAGTTTCATTCTATTCCAAGAACTTTTATTTCTGCACAAAAACAACACCATGGTAGTTCGGCTGAATATAGCATCAGTCCGGGGTTAGTTTCATTCAAATCATGCAAATTAGAGACCAAAACAAGAGGAAACACATTAGGAAAAGTAGATACGTTGGAGATGTATCACCCCCCAAGGGAGGAGTCCGAATTGGACTAGGGGAGGGGGCGTGGCCCCTCTTTCCTTCTCCTTCTCCCTCTCCTTCACCCTTTCCGCCTCTGATAAAAGGAAGGGGAGGGCCGAATTGGACTAGGAGCCCAAGTGGGACTCCTCCCACTTGGGGCGCCCCTAGGCCGGCCTCCTCCCCTCTCCCTCCTTTATGTATGAGGGCGGGGGAGCGCTGCTAACACACATCAATTGTTTCTAGCCGTGTGCGGCGCCTCCCTCCACTGTTTACTCCTCCGGTCATATTGTCGTAGTGCTTAGGCGAAGCCCTGCGCAGATCACTTCACCATCACCGTAACCACGCCGTCGTGCTGACGAAACTCTCCCTCAACACTTTGCTGGATCAAGAGTTCGAGGGACGTGATTGAGCTGAACGTGTGTAGAACTCAAAGGTGCCGTACGTTCGGTACTTGATCAGTTGAATCGAGAAGATGTTCGACTACATCAACCGTGTTAAACTAATGCTTCCGCTTTTGGTCTACGAGTGTACGTGGACACACTCTCCCCCTCTCGTTGCTATGCATCTCTTAGATAGATCTTGCATGATCATAGGATTTTTTTTGAAATTGCATGCTACATTCCCCAACAGGCCATTGGCTGGACCACATGTCCAAAATGGTCCTTTCCCATTTGGGAAGGCTGCGGCTATAAATAGCCACCCCGCGACAGCTTTGTCTAGTGGCCGCTCCGTTTGATTCTGAGAAGATCGTTGAGCAACCCACTCTCTGAGAGATTTGAGTTTAAAATCCACCGAGAGAAAACCCCTAGAGCCGAAGAATTAGATACTGGTTCAGCATCACTCGAATCTAAGTCTAGTACGCTCTGCCTATTAATCTTGAGAGCTACAAACTCTCTAGACGGCTAGGTGTCAATTTCTTCAGAGACCAAGAGTGATTGTGGTTCTCGAAGAAGAAGTTTGTAAAGGTTCGAAGATCGCCTTCAAGTATCTACCACGAGTAATCGACATTGTTTGACGAATTGATTGTCAAGGAGAACAGGGTGAAGAGAGTTTATCTTCCGTTTTAAGTCACAACCCTTCCAACCAGATGTAGTTGTTGTGTAGAAGGTCGAACCGGTCGAACAACCCTGTCGCCATTGAGCACCACCAGTTATCTCTGTTACCCATGTTTCCATTCAACATGTTTTCCATCATGTGATTTGTTTTCATGCATGTTTACTTTCCATTCGACACTTAGTTTTAGCTCGCTATTGTTTGTTTTTCATTTGTTTTTGCTGCTGGGTTCTGAGAGTTTTGAGTTTTCTGAAGAAAATTTAAAACTCCCATTCACCCCCTCTGGTAGACATACTTCAGTCCTACAATTGGTATCAGAGCAAGGTACTCCTTGACTCTGATCATTTTAGTCTAACGACTTTGGAGTTTAAGTATGTCTTTAGTGAGCTACAAGGCACATCTCAAGATTCCCATATTCGATGGGACAGACTATTCCTTATGGAAGGAGAAGATGAAGATCCATTTCCGAGTGATTAACGATGATATGTGGAATGTGGTTCAAGTTGGATTCACAGTTGCTATACCTCAAGCCCCCACTGACGAGGAGAAGAAACTCATTCAGATGGATGCGCAAGCCAAAGATGAAACTGGTGACCATCTCTCTCGGGCACAATTTCTTCGGTATCGTGAGTGTGAAACTACGAAGGATTTGTGGTACATCCTCGAGAAGATCAATGAAGGAGTTTCAACTCAGAAAGAAGCTCGAATTGTACTCTTCGAGTGAAATTCAATCGCTTCAAGCACATTGGAAATGAAAGTTGTCATCAAACCTTTGACCATCTCATTGACATAGAAAATGAGCTTCAAGGTATCAGCGCCAAAGAGATCACTGACCATGAAGTTGTGAAGAAACTGCTTCGATCACTTGACAGTTTGTTCGACACTCTTGCCTTAATGATTCGAGAACATCATGAATTAAAATCCCTCGACTATGCTGATATCATGGAAAGACTGGACACTCACGAGGAACAAGAAGAAGAGAAGAGAGATCTCTATGGATCCAGTCAACGCAAAGATCATGCTCTTAAGGCTGTAGCAGATTCTTCCTTTGATGGAAATGCTGAAGAAGATTCAGATGATCTAGAAAGGCTCAACAAAGATCTTGCATTAATCATGAAAAGATTCCAGCATCTTCACAAGAAAAGTTAGTTCGAGAAGAAAGGTTCAAGCAACTCTAGCGGTTCAAAATCTTCGTCAAACCTACAGGAGAATACACCTGCTTCAAGTGCAAAAAACCTGGACACTTCATTTCGGACTGCCCCCTTTGGGAAGCTGAAATCGGTGCTAGTGGAAGCTATGATTCTGGCAACTATTGAGGTAAAAGCAAGAGAAAGAACTATGACACCAATGAAGAGAAGAAAACGAAGAAATTCTTCAGGAAGAAGGACAACTCAACTTCAAAATCTTTGTTAAGATGTTCATCAAGGAATCCCTTCAAGTCCTCCTCCAACCGCAAGAATACCTCTTGCGTGGCCAAGGCGTACATCGGCAAGGAAATGGATTCTGATGAAGAAGAATCGTGTGCCTCCGAAGAAGCTGATGAATCTGATGAAGATTCCGACTCTGGCATGGCTGGCATTGCATATGCTTCTGCTTCTGCTTCTGCGAAAACTTCTTCGGGAATTCGTCAAGCGATGATGAATCTCCTACCTACTACTTCATGGCCAAAGCCTCGAAAGAAAAGGTATCCTCCAAACATCACAAGGTTCACTGAAGAGATCAATATTCTTATGATGAGGATGACCATGCTAAGTTGATCAAAATTGCCAATATTCAACAAAACTCTCTTGAGAAAATTTTAAAAACCCTCAGGAAGTCTGAAGGGTTGTTGGTTGAGAAGATGGAGAAAAATCAGTCATTGACTAAAGAGTATTCTACTCTACAGTCACGAATGGAAGAACTGTCAAATCGTCATGATTTTCTCTCGGCCGACCATGAAAGATAGACCTATTATTACCTGAAAAGGAAACAGGAACTCGAGGCACTGAGAGAGGCTCATGAAGATTTGATCAGGGAAAATTCTCTTCTCACCCAACATTTTCAAGAGAAACCTGAAGTGTTTGTGCCACCATGTTTAAAATGCCTTGAATGAACCAATGTTGAATCTAATGCTGAATCATCTGTGAATGCTAAACCCTCGGTTGAGGAAAATAGTTCCGTTTCTGATGAAAATGCTAGGTTAAAGGATCTTCATCAGATAGGAATGTTCAAATCTCTCAAAGGGCATCAAACCCTTTGTGACGTTTTGAAGAAATCTATTCTTCACAAAAATCCGAGGAAGGAAGGTATCGGTTTTGAAAGGAAAGTGAATGAGAATGGTTCATACTGGGAACCTCATCAATATCCTCGTACTATGTGGGTGTCTGTGAAGAGAAAAATGCTCGATCCAACATTACATTTGGGATATAACTCTCCCATATCTGAATATCCTGATGATGATTCTCTCGACAACTATAAGAGGTTCAGAAATCAACATGGTGAGGCTGTTGCTTGCTACGTTGGACCAAACAGCAGAAATGCCCCCCAAAGAAAGCTATTTGGGTGCCTAAGAAAACTATCGATGCATTACCTTCTACCACATTTCTAACCATGCAGGCTCAAGATGCTCGATACTTCCTTGAAAAGGTTTGACAGAATGAGTATGTGCATACATCATACAATCACTATGCTCATTCATCTGGAAGGAATTGCAATGCTTATTCCTTCAATTATGCTCGTTCTCCTCAAGCAACAACTATGCTTACCGGCAGAAATCATATCCTGCTCGCCCTACTACTTCGGAGCCACCTACAAAGATGTGTATGGTTAAGAAAGCCTAGTTCTTCTGTAGGGCTATCTCTCCGGGTGTACAGAATGGATAATGGATAGTGGATGCACTAGTCATATGACCGGAGACAAGTCGTTGTTTGTCGACCCAAATTTAACTGCTTCTCCTCTAAAGCATATCACTTTTGGCGACAATAACAAAGGAACGGTAATTGGGCTAGGTAAAATCGCTATATCCGAAGACAAGTCCATTGATGATGTTTTACTTGTTCAATCTCTTGGATTCAATCTTATGACAGTTGGCAAGCTATGTGATCTAGGCATGCTAGTTCCGTTTTCCATATCCAAATGCATTGTGTTCATGGCCTCTGACAATTCCTTCGTCTTTGAGGGAATTAGAAAAGGTGTTATTTATGTTGTGGATTTCTCTAAGGGTCCTTCAGTCCAAACTTGTTTGCTTGCAAAAGAAACCGAAGGTTGGCTGTGGCACCGAAGACTTGGTCATGCAGGTATGAGAAATTTGCAAACCCTGGTGAAGAAAAAATCATCTTTGTGGCATTCCTGATGTAAAATCCGACAAGGATCATCTCTATGCTGCATGTGAGGCTGGAAATTTGGCTAAGAAGCATCACTCATCAAAGACTGTTGTCGGCGTTCTGGGAATGGGGGTCCCCAGACTTGCCTGCCTGCGGCCCACGGTGTGGCTTAGCTAGCAGGTCTGTACGGCCCGCCTTCATCGACGAGGTATTCAAGACCCTCGCGAGGGGCCAAGCCTCGCGAGGCGGACGACGCAAGACCTCCTTAGGAACGGCCTCGCCAGGCAGGCTCACGAGGGGCAGAGAGATCAAGGCAAGGCAAACCTCGCGAGGTCCTCGTGACGTGAGCCATGACGATCGATACCAGGCGGGCGCCAACGCGCGCAACGTCCTTGTTTCCTCTTTGGTGCCAAGGGGGCAAGCGCAGACGCGGAGTACCGAGGCATCAAGCAAAGGTTTCCATATCGATGCAACGAGACCAAGACCACCAGGACGGCAAGACGGAGGTTACCATGGAGCCCAAGACGGCTTCACCACTAGAGCCTTTTGCAGGCGAAGACTACTTTTGTCAGGATAAGCTGTACTAGCTGCCCCCTTTCAAATTGGCCGTTGTTGGCTCCCTTCCCGCTCAATATTTGGGGAGAGGACCAGGGCCTATATAAGTAGAACTAGCCACCACAGTAGGAGGGGGAGAAAGGAGGGAGAACTCATTCAGAGGCATCTCACCCACACAAGTTCTCCAAGCACAAGAACACCTCAGCCTCAGGAGGCTGTTCTTCCCCTTGTACTGTTCATCATCAGCCCAAAAGGCAATCCACCACCACCACACTAGAGTAGGGTATTACACCACAACGGTGGCTCAAACCAGTATAAATCTTGTGTCTTTGTGTTGCAAGTTCGTGGAGTTCACCCGCGAGATCCTAGCGAGCTAGGGCGTGGATCGATAGGGAGGAAACCTTCGCACGCACCCCAGTGTAAGAACCTCGAGGGTTTTGCCGAAACACGTGATCCGACATTTAGCGCGCCAGGTAGGGGTGCGCCGGGGCCTCTTCCCCGCCAATCGGCCCGCCGACGCTCCGCGGCCCCGATGTCCGGCTACCCAAGGGCCGACTCCGACCGCTGGGCAGCCTGGCTAGCCCGGGTGGCACCACCTGCCCATGAAGACCTCAACCCCGCGCTCCAGGCGGCGCGAGTGCCGCCTAACGCTGCGGGGCGCGGGCGGCGCGGCCAGGCGTCATCCACCCTCACTCCACGACATGCGTGAGCCGCTGCAAGGGCCGCAAGCCACGCCGCAGCAACGACACCACACACCCGGCGGGAGCAGGCGAACATGCGGGCCGCGCTCACGGTGGCGCGGGAGTTGCTGCAATGCCGGCTCATGGAGAGTGGCCGCGACGCATTGCTAGAATGTGTCGCTGAGCTGCAGGATGCGGCGGCATCAGGAGCGCTGCCTTTCTGCTATTTTCTCCCTTTCCGGGCCGCTACTGGACCTCACGACGGGCCTCGCCGCGACCACGTGCCCTCAGGTGCGCCTGGGGGCTTCATCGACGCTAGGACGGCCGGCGGCGCTGGGGGCCCTGTTGCCCCCACGCCGCCTCCATGAGCATGGGCACGAGCGTTGCCCCCCATGGCCCCAGTGAGGCGTCGCGGTATCATCCTCAGGACACCATGCTGGGCCAGACGACATGGAGAGTGGGGCACTACGACGAGGTGTTTGGGGTGACAGCCCCGGAAGCCTATGTGCCCCGCATGATGGACCAGGGGTACACGCCGGAGGACGACCCTGACTTGTTCCTCGGGCCAGGATGGGAGGAGGAGGTGTTAGGAGCTGAAGCCTTCCAGGAGCCGCCAGAGAGCCCTACCAGCCGCGCCGTCAACGACAGATATAGGGTACCATTAATCCCTCAAGGGCAAGCTTACGCTAACCATGAGTCACAGATGAACCAGGTCACAACGCCAAATGATGGTTCCGGCAAGGCAATGCCCGCCCCGACAAGAGAGACCCGCTGGGGGCTGCATGGACGGGGCCAGGAGCAAGGCCCCTCCCCGTGTCGCACGGAGCAAGGCGACGCCCGGAGGTAGGCCCTCTGTCGGGGTGGCGACGACGACCTTTCCCCCAGCAGAGGACCCATGGTCGCCGAGGGCGCCGCTGGCGTCCCCTCTTCCCTTGTTGGGCCGTCCTGGTTTCCGGTCGTCCCAGCGGTGGTAGGGGGTGGCGCAAGGCGGGGCCCTCGTCAGGCGATACAAAGTAAGGCTGCTGTACACGCCCCGGAGCCTCAGGAGAGCCGCCCTCGGGCCTCAGGAGCTCCCTCCCACGCCCAGTGGCAGCACTTAGCTCCGCGCTGGTGAGAAGACGTCGGAGACTAGACTAGGCGCCGGACGCGGCCATTTGCTTTGGATCTATTTTCTGTAACCCTGCCTTCTGGATTTGGATTTAAGTTGAAGTTGAATTTTATTTGATGTGCGCGAGGGGGGGGGGATGCCTTTTCTCGTTCGAGATATTTCTCGCAGTCTCATTCTTGCCTTATTTCGGAGTTCGCGCCAGTCGCTCCCCCTCACGGGCCCCTCGCGAGCCGGGCTGGGCATGAAGCACACGAGCCACGCACGCGCCAAGCCATGGCTGGCGCTTGCTTATCACGTGGCCCCCTCGGGCATCTCGACGAACTCATTAGGAGCTCCTCAAAAACCCGCAATCTCTCGGGCCGGTTTTGGGCTCGTCCAAGCTAAGGTAAACCGCAACAACAACCTTGCTCCGGCACGCGTAAGCTCGTGAAGACGCATACTCAATTTAGCATGGAAGGATAAAAAGCTGTGATTGTTTACATGAGGGGCTCCCCCTCTCAAAATTCTCTTACAGTCTTCTAGGGCCACGCCTAAGTTTTTACAGGGTAAAAACGACAGGGGAACGAGGAATCAGCCGGATATGTTGCTCGCCGCATCTCCCATATCATCTTCTGATGCATAGCTGGCATCGCATTCATGATCATTGGCGTCACCTCCACCGGCACCGGCGTCGCCGTCGTCAACCACGACGCCTTCGTCTGCCACGACCACTACCTCGTCGTCGTCAGAAGCGAAGGCCCTGATCAGCGCATCCACATTGTTTTCAACCCATCGCCCCGGATGGCTTCCGGTACGGGAGCAATGGCGACGCCAAAATCGAAGTTGGGGTCGATGTTCCTGAGGTGGATGAAGACGCGGGAGAACGCGCGCCCGAGCAGACTGCGACTCCTCTCCTCAACAAGTTGGCGAGCCCTCTCGGAATGGTTCTGCAGGCGCGTCACCACATCCCCAAAGAAGCGGAGGTGGCTGGCGTAGTCGTTTGCGTGGGGATGAGGAGCATTCTCATCGTAGATATGGCCCAGGGCGGTGTTGGCCCTGTTCCTGAGGTCCTCGAGCATGGGGGCGTGCACACGCTCCAATGTCCAATGTCCACCGAAGAGAGAGCAGCTCGGCGCGGGATGAAACCAGCTCAGCCTGCACCGAGGCCAGGGCTGATGCGGTGGCCTCCTCGCGCCACTCCACCTCGACCAGCCGGGACTTGAGGGCAGCAGTCCTACCAGCGGCCCCAGCTTCCACGAGCTTCAGCTTCAGGTTGTGCCTGCTCTCAAGATCCACGCGAGCCTCGGACACACGGCGGTCGACCTCCTCCTGGGCCCTGACCTCGCGCGTGCCGACGTCATCCTCCGCCTGAGCAACCTGGCGCTCCCTCGTCTCCAGCCGTTTGAGTTCAAGGCTGTGCTCCATGGCTTCCAGCGCCAGCACCTCCTCGCGCTTCCGGATCTCTTCCTCCTCGGCGGGCGACCCCCTCAACGACGCAAGAGCAGCCCTGTGCGCCTCCACCTGCTGATCCAAGACAGCGCTCCAGGCTTCGAGCTCCCACACACGTTTCTCCGTGGCCTCACGACGGCGGTCAGCTTCTCGAGCCTTCTCCGGAGCTCGGAAGCACGCCTCACGGGAGGCCGCAAGGGAAGCCTCGGCCTTCCTGTTGTCCAGCTCGCGCTGGTGGCACCCGAGGTTCATGGCCACCTTCAGCTTGTGCCACTCCTCCGCCAGCCAAAGACCCTCGGCCTCGAGGCACGCATCGACACCCTCAAGTTCTTCACCGAGTCGGTTCATCGCGCCCATCGCCTCCTGGAAGAGCTCATGACGAACGACGCTCCGCCCGCGCTCAAACTCCAATGCACGGCCCACCTCGTCCTCCGCCACGGGGGCTGCAGGTGGGACATGAAGCGGCACACCCCCTCTCAGCAGGTTGCTGGGGGCTGGTGCCGCTCCAGGTGCCGGCCCGACCTCACGAGGGGCTCCGGCCAGTCGGGGCCCGCAGCTTGAGGAGGAGCTGAAGAACGAAGCCAACCAACTGCTGTCCATGACCAGAGGAGGAGTCCGGGGAATGTCCGCCAAGCTCCAAGCCAGGCCGTGGAGGAAGGTCGACGGATCTGCAGATTCAAAGTGCCATGAAGGCGAGTGCACCCCCTCGACCGGCTCAGCTCCGGGCGCGGCATGCCAGCTCGGGATGCTCAAGGCTGACGGGGGTGCCGAGGAAGGCGGGGGTTGCTTCTCGGGGGACTCAACGGCCCTGGCAGAAGGGGTCCTGAAGAGCCAGCGTTAGGGAGGAAAGCAGCAATCAAGAAAGCACGAGGTGCAGTACTTACTCGTCGACGGCGATGTACTTACGTCGCTTCAACGGCCCAAAGATACCGTTGCTGCTTGGAGATCCTTTCCTCTTGCGGAGCTCCTCAAAGTCCACGCAAAGCTGACCGAAGTGCTGAACATGGTGGCCAGTATGGGGTGCAGCCGGAGAAGTGCTCGAGAGAACAACTTCAGGGGTGCCTGGCTGCGGAGAACAGTTGGGCGCCGTCTCACCGCGACTTCTCGAGGCCTCCGGAGTTTCGGCCTCGGGAGCCGCGTGCTGCATCATCTCAGCAACCGACATCCCAGAATCATGGGATCATGAGGACGACGCCCCAGGAGCCCCAGGCGGCATCCGCACATCAGCACTCGTGCCGCCGGCCTCTGGCGGCGCTCGTCCCCCTGCACCCACATTCGGGACGAGCTCAGCACCGGCGACGAAGAGGGGAACCACGCAGACAGGGTTCTCGCGGGACCCCACCAGGACGTCCGGACGCAGCCCCCACTCGTCAAAGGGAGGCATGCTCCGTACGAATTCAACCTTGTTCTTGCAGCGGTATAGCAAACAGTTCTTCCCAGGCAAGTCGTCCGGCGAAGGGACACCTGTCAGGACTTCGAGCACCATTCGCCGCGTCCAAAGGGGGAGCCCGGACTCCTGAAACCTCATATGGTCCTGACTGCTGAGCAAAGTCCACACCGGGCGAGAATGGCGCTGAAGCGGAGCGACCCGTCGCTTGATGAACTCCTTCACCACCATCGGCACGGTCACACTACGGTCCTTCAGCCCCCTTAGCCTGAGCCATACAGGGACAAGATGGGGGCCCGCGAGCCTCTCGTGGCCCCAGCCGGAGTGGGAAACGGCATGCGCTGACGGGGTGTGGAGCAGAGGGCTGAGCACACCGGTGTTGACAAATACCCACCGTGTTTGAAACTCGCTCGTGGAGGGAGGAAGCTCGAAGTCAATCCCCACGCTCGCCATCGCGGCCACGGCCTGGAAGCTCACGCACCCGGAGCTTTGCCGGGGGTCATTCAGATGCAATGAGAAGAAATGGCGGAGAAGGGCCACAGAAGGAGCGATGCCCACCATGGCTTCACACACGAAGGCGAAGACGGCAAGGAGAGTCACAGATTGGGGGTCGAGATGCAGCATATGGATCTAGTAATGTTCAAGCACCGCGTTGACGAAGGCCGAGAAAGGGGGAATCATGCCTGCCCAAAGGGCATCGATGAAGATTGGGACCTCGGTGGTCGCCCGAGCAATGCGAGTGCGAGACGCAGGCCAAGCCACTGTCTTCCCCCCACTCGTTGAAACTGGTGGCGAGCATGGGACACACCTTGTCCATGGCCTCATCGTTGAGCACCAAGGATCGGTCGACTGCAGGCTCGGCGGCTGGAGGCGCACTTGGCGAAGACAGAGGCTTCTTCCCCTTGTCTGCTTGTTTCGGCGCCATGGCGATGAAGCAGGTGGGGTGCAGGTCAGATTGGAGCGGAGCAGAGTCTAGAGGAAGCAGAGGGACTGGGGAAGCAAGGCGTGGCCGATGGGAGAATAATTGTGTAGGTTGTGGGGGCCGCACAGCCCGACAGATTCCAAGGCAGCGTGGGGAAGCGGAGACGCCCACGTCCAATCAACCGCCATGCGTCAACTGAGGCCGCAGGCTTTTGGGGCCCGCGAAGCTCCGTGCTTGACCTTTGGCTTCGCCTCGAAGCCAAGCCCAACCGCGCCTTGGGCCCGGGGGCTACTGTCGGCGTTCTGGGAATGGGGGTCACCAGACTTGCCTGCCTGCGGCCCACGGCGTGGCTTAGCTAGCAGGTCTGTATAGCCCACCTTCATTGACGAGGTATTCAAGACCCTCGCAAGGGGCCAAGCCTCGCAAGGCGGACAATGCAAGACCTCCTCAGGAGCGGCCTCGCCAGGCAGGCTCACGAGGGGCGGAGAGATCAAGGCAAGGCAAACCTCGCGAGGTCCTCGTGACGTGAGCCATGACGACCGAGACCAGGCGGGCGCCAGCGCGTGCGGCATCCTTGTTTCCTCTTTGGTGCCAAGGGGGCAAGTGCAGACGCGGAGTACCGAGGCATCATAAAAAGGTTTCCATATCGGTGCAAGGATACCAAGACCAGCAGGACGGCAAGACAGAGGTCACCATGGAGCCCAAGACGGCGTCACCACCAGCCTTTTGCAGGCGAAGACTACTTTTGTCAGGATAAGCTGTACTAGTTGTCCCCTTTCAAATTGGCCGTTGTTGGCTCCCTTCCCGCTCAATATTTGGGGAGAGGACTAGGGCCTATATAAGTAGAACTAGCCACCACAGTAGGAGGGGGAGAAAGGAGGGAGAACTCATTCAGAGGAATCTCACCCACACAAGTTTGCCAAGCACAAGAACACCTCAACCTCAGGAGGCTGTTCTTCCCCTTGTACTGTTCATCATCAGCCCAAAAGGCAATCCACCACCACCACACTGGAGTAGGGTATTATAGCACAACAATGGCCCGAACCAGTATAAATCTTGTGTCATTGTGTTTCAAGTTCGCGGAGTTCATCCGCGAGATCCTAGAGAGCTAGGGCGTGGATCGATAGGGAGGAAACCTTCGCGCGCACCCCAGTGTTCGAACCTCGAGGGTTTTGCCGGAACCCGTGATCCGACAACTGTTTTGACCATGATAAGACCTCTTGAAATTCTTCATATGGATTTATTCAGTCCTCAAAATTATGGAAGTTTCGGTGGCAGTCATTATGGTCTAGTTATTGTTGATGATTTCTCTCGATACACATGGGTATTCTTTCTCGAAGACAAAACCTGCACCCAAGATATCTTCAAAAGCTTCGCCAAGAAGGCCTAGAATGAGTATGATGTGCGAATTAAGCATGTCAGAAGTGACAATAGAACCGAGTTCAAAAATACTCGCATTGCTGAATTTTTCGATGATAATGGCATTACTCATGAGTTCTCTACTGCATACACTCCCCAACAGAATGGAGTTGTTTAACAAAAGAATAGAAATCTCATTGAAATGGCGAGAACAATGCTCAGTGAGTACAAAATTCCCATTCACTTCTGGGCTGATGCTATCAACACTGCTTGTCATGTTATCAATCATGTTTATCCTCACAAGTTCCTTAAGAAAACTTCATATGAGCTTATCACTGGCAAGAAACCAAATGTTTCTTATTGACGGGCATTTGGTGTACCTTGTTACATTCTTGGTATGAATCATTATCCCAAGTTTGCATCCAAGGCACATGAAGGTTTTCTTCTTGGTTATGGCTCGAACTCGCATACTTATCGTGTCTATAACTCTCACCACAGGAAAGTTATGGAAACGGTAAATGTGTGATTCGATGAATCTAACGGCCCCCAAAAGGAGCACCTGCTAAATGTGATAGATGAACCACCGATTTCTAATGCTATTCGGCAAATGGCCATTGGGAGCGTCAAGCCTATTGAAGGAAATGCACCTGAATCCTCTGATGATGATGCCCCATGACTCAAAGAAGAACTCGTCACCCCACTACCGAAGCAAATACCACTGAGAATCTGAATGGAAATCAAAATCCAAATGCTGAACAAAATGGCAATTCCGAAGGAAATGATGATACAAATGCTAATGCTGATGAAAATAACAATGATCATCATGAAGAAAATGCTCATCCTCGAGTGGGAAATCGAATTGATCCTTCACTAATACTTGATGAAATTGAGAATCCAGGTTATTGACCCACAACTCGTTCACGCACTCTTTAGCTAACTACTGTGGCAGTTTCTCCTTTGTCTCATTGGCAGAACCTACCAAGTATAAAGAAGCCATGAATCATCCAGATTGGATGAATGCAATGCAAGAGGAGTTGGTGCAATTTGAACTGAATGATGTATGGGAACTTGTGGGAGTCCTGGATTAGGGGGTCTCCGGATAGCCGGACTATCTCCATTGGCCGGACTGTTAGACTATGAAGATACAAGATTGAAGACTTCGTCTCGTGTCCGGATGGGACTCTACTTGGCGTGAAAGGCAAGCTAGGCAATACGTATATGGATATCTCCTCCTTTGTAACCGACCTTGTGTAACCCTAACCCTCTCCGGTGTCTATATAAACCGAAGGGTTTTAGTCCGTAGGACAACAATCACAACATACAATCATACCATAGGCTAGCTTCTAGGGTTTAGCCTCTCTGATCTCGTGGTAGATCTACTCTTGTAACACCCATATCATCAATATTAATCAAGCAGGACGTAGGGTTTTACCTCCATCAAGAGGGCCCGAACCTGGGTAAAACTTCGTGTCCCTTGTCTCCTGTTACCATCCGGCCTAGACGCATAGTTCGGGACCCCCTACCCGAGATCCGCCAGTTTTGACACCGACATTGGTGCTTTCATTGAGAGTTCCTCTGTGTCGTCGCCGTTAGGCTTGATGGATCCTACTATCATCGATAGCGATGTGGTCCAGGGTGAGACTTTTCTCCCCGGACAGATCTTCGTATTTGGCGGCTTTGCACTGTAGGCTAATTCGCTTGGCCATCTGGAGCAGATTGAAAGCTACGCCCCTGGCCATCAAGTCAGATTTGGAAGTTTGAATTACACGACCAATATTCGTGGGGACTTGATCTTCGACGGATTCGAGCCACAGCCGGGCGCGTCGCACGGTCGTGATGGGTATGACCTAGCTCTGCCACCGGACGGTACTCCAGAGGCCGCGCCCGCATCAGCTCCGACGCTTAGCTCGGAGTCAACTGCGCCAATCGAGGACGGGTGGCTAGACACCGCCTCAGGGGCTGCAGTCTCAACGGCGATCGAGCCAAACACCAGCATAATCCTCTGCACAGCCCATGACTCCAAGGTGCCGGACTCTCTTCCGGACCCCGAACCATCCGCGCCCCTGCCAATCGAATCCGAGTGGGCGCCGATCATGGAATTCACTGTCGCAGATATCTTTCAGCACTCGCCCTTCGGCGACATTCTGAATTCACTAAGGTAACTCTCTTTGTCAGGAGAGCCCTAGCCGGATTATGTCCAACAGGATTGGGATGTGGACGATGAAGAAATTCGACGCCCACCCACCACCCACTTTGTAGCCACTTTCGATGACTTAACCGACATGCTCGACTTCGACTCCGAAGACATCGACGGTATGGATGACGATGTAGGAGACGAACGTGAACCAGCACCTACAGGGCACTGGACAGCCACCTCGTCGTATGACATATACATGGTGGATACACCCAATGAAGGCAATGGCGACGAGATAACGGAGGACGATCCCTCCAAGAAGCAACCCAAGCGCCGACGTCAGCGGGCCGCTCTAAGTCCTGCCAAAGCAAAAGTGGTGATACCGGCACAGGAGATAATAACACTCCGGATAGCGCCGAAGACAACAACAATCCCCTCCAGCAAGATTTAGAGCAGGAGGATGAAGGAGCCAGCTCTCCTGAGAGAGTGGCTGGCGGAGAGGAGAAGGATGACAATTACATGCCCCCCTCCGAAGACGAGGCAAGCCTCGGCGACGATGAATTCTCCATACCAGAGGATCCCGTCGAACAAGAGCGCTTCAAGCGCAGGCTTATGGCCACGGCAAATAGCCTGAAGAAAAAGCAGCAGCAGCTTCAAGCTGATCAAGATCTGCTAGCTGACAAATGGACTGAAGTCCTCGCGGCCGAGCAATATAAACTCGAGTGTCCCTCCAAGAGTTATCCAAGGCGCAGGTTACTTCCCCGACTGGAGGAAGAAGCGTATGAAACAGCTGATCGGCCACCTCGTGGCCGCGATAGAGAGGCATTCCAGCCAAAAGCTCAGCCTCCACCCCAACGCCATTCAAATAAAAAGGCATGGGGAGATACGCCAGACCTGCGAGACATATTGGAGGACAAAGCAAAGCATTCAAGATCGATCTACGTATCACGAGGGCGCACCACTCTACGAGACGATAAACGTCACGCCAGATACAGTAAAAGCAAATCCGGCCGGGCTGAACACAGCGGGCAGAACCCATTCGAGCTGCGTCATGATATATCCCAATACAGAGGCGCCACACACCCCTTATGCTTCACAGACGAAGTAAATCAATTCCCAGAAGGTTTCAAACCTGTAAACATTGAATCATACGACGGCACTACAGACCCCGCGGTATGGATTGAGGACTTCCTCCTCCACATCCACATGGCCCGCGGTGATGACTTACATGCCATCAAGTACCTCCCACTAAAACTCAAAGGACCAGCGCGGCATTGGCTTAAGAGCTTGCCAGCGGACTCCATTAGCTATTGGGAAGATCTGGAAGCCGCATTCCTTGACAACTTTCAGGGCACTTATGTGCGACCACTAGACGCCGATGACTTGAGCCACATAATTCAGCAGCCAGAAGAGTCGGCCAGGCAATTCTGGACTCGGTTCCTTACAAAGAAAAAAAATCAAATTATCGACTGTCTGGATGCGGAGGCCTTAGTGGCTTTCAAGCACAACATCCGAGACGAGTGGCTAGCCCGGCACCTTGGTCAGGAAAAGCCGAAATCTATGGCAGCCCTCACGACGCTCATGTCCCGCTTTTGTGCGGGAGAAGGCAGCTGGTTGGCTCGCAGTAATAACATATCAAAGAACCATGGTACGTCAGATACCAAGGACGGCAATAGCAGGTCACATCGCAACAAGAATAAGCGCCGCATTAACGGCAAAAGTACTAAGGATACGGCAGTCAATGCTGGATTCAAAGGCTCTAAACCCGGTCAGCGGAAAAAGCCATTCAAACAAAGTACGCCGGGTCCATCCAGCTTGGACCATATACTTGATCGCTCATGTCAAATACACGGCACCCCAGACAAGCCAGCCAATCACACCAACAGGGATTGTTGGGTGTTCAAGCAGGCCGGCAAGTTAATTGCCGAAAACAAGGACAAGGGGCCGCATAACGATGATGAGGAAGAACCCCAGCAGCCGCACACTGGAGGACAGAAGAGGTTTCTCCCGCAAGTGCGGACGTGAACATGATATACGCAACCCACATCCCTAAGAGGGAGCGGAAGCGTGCGCTCAGGGACGTATATGCGTTGGAGCGAGTCGCCCCAAAGTTCAACCCTTGGTCCTCCTGTCCGATCACCTTCGATCGTAGGGACCACCCCACTAGTATCCATCACGGCGGATTCGCCGCACTGGTCCTAGACCCAATCATCGACGGATTTCACCTCACTCGAGTCCTTATGGACGACGGCAACAGCCTGAACCTGCTTTATCAGGACACAGTGTGCAAAATGGGTATAGACCCCTCAAGGATCAAACCCACAAAGACGACCTTTAAGGGCGTCATTCCAGGCGTAGAGGCCCACTGCATAGGCTCAATTACACTGGAAGTGGTCTTCGGATCCCCGGATAACTTCCGAAGCGAAGAGTTAGTCTTTGATATAGTCCCGTTCCGGAGTGGTTATCACGCGCTGCTCGGACGAACCGCATTTGCTAGATTCAATGCGGTACCACATTATGCATACCTCAAGCTCAAGATGCCAGGACCTTGTAGAGTTATTACAGTCAATGGGAACATAGAGCGCTCTCTCTGAATAGAGGAGCACACCGCGGCCCTCGCAGCAGAAGCGCAAAGCAGCCTCTCAAGGCAATCTACCATTTCAGCGTTTCAAAGCCCGGACACCTTCAAGCGCGCTCGGGGCAATGGGCAAACAGACCGCTTGGCGCGATCTGAGCTCGCGTAGCAATACGGCGGCCACCCCAATCCCAGCCCAACGGCGTTGTTCGTGCCGCGCATACATAATTACGCATTAAAAATACCATGGGCACAGGTGGGGAGGGGGGGGCACAACTACGGCATGCCTCAAAACGCGGCCTAAACCGCACCAAGGGCTTCCCGTTTGGTTATTTTTCTTTTTCTTTCAGGACATCAATCTCTGGAAACACTGTCCGGTAGCTCTATTGCCGAACACATGATACAGCAACCAAGGAGGCCGACAACTACAAAATTCCCAGGTGGATTACAGATTTCATATAATTCCTCAGCTCGCCCTTGGAAGGGACATAGTCCTACTCTTTTGCTTATTACACTATCTGTATCACTCTGCTTTAATGCAATTTTTTAATATACAATGCATGACATTACGACTATTATTGCATTTTTGTTATATATATACATATATATGTGTTCATTAATGACACCTAGCAACCGTACACTCTGGTACGGCCAATCCACCAGGGGCTTACGTACCCACAATATGGTGTGAAAAGTCCGAACACTTTCACAAGTGCGGCACCCCGAACTTATAGCATTATACTCATCAGCTCCGAATCATGTTTTTGGTCAAATGTTGGATTTGCCCGGCTACTATGTTTTGGTACCTTACGTTCCGCTCTATCGGCTAAGGTAGCGCTAGGAGAACTACTGCGATTGTGCCCTGGTTCTGCCAGGCCGAGCACCTCAGTAGAGAAAGCTAAAACTGACTGTCATGATAAGGCGAGAGACTGGTCGCTGTTCGGCGAGGTTTTTCGAGTCCCTAAAGACTTATGCCGCTTAGGGCGAGGGGCCGGCTCCGTCCGGCTTACGGGCGTGTATCGCGCCCCGAATTCGGCCTTCCGAATACCAGGGGCTTTGCCGAAATTTAAAATTATAGAATTCTATGGCTAAGTGAGAGTGATAAAGCGTTATTATTCTGGTTGCCTTGTTCGTTGTGCTGAGCACCTCCCTCGAAGGACCCAAACATGGGAACAAGAGTGCTCAGGTTTATCCCGAACACCCCAGCAGTCGTGGCATGGGGGCAGAAGCCGAGGACTAGCCATCTCTCAGATTGGATAAACAGCCAAACAGAAGGTAATATTTTAAATTCACACAAGCGTTGCATAGCGAATACGATACAAGTTTTCATATATACAGGAAAAAACGAGCAAGTCTCATTCAAATATTACATTTTGCGAACACTCATCTGCGATAAGACGGGCGCCCGGTAGAACACCCTCGTAGTACATCTTGGGGTGCCGGTGCTCCTTGCCCTCTGGCGGCCCCTCCTTGATCAGCTTCACGGCGTCTAGCTTGACCCACTGCGTTTTTACACGAGCGAAGGCCCGGCGTGCACCTTCAATGCAGACGGATCGCTTGACGACCTCCAGCCGTGGGCAGGCATCCACAAGCCACCTCACCAGGCCAAAGAAGTAGTTCGGAAGGGCATCGCCAGGGCACAACCGGACTATGAAGCCCTTCATGGCCTGATCGGCCGCCTTATGTAGCTCGGCCATCTGCGTCAGCTGGTCGCTCATTGGCACCGGATGTTCAGCCTCAGCATACTGAGACCAGAACAGCTTCTTCGTCGAGCTACCATCCTCGGCCTGGTAAAATTGTGCGGCATCGGACACACTGCGGGGCAAATCTGCGAATGCTCCTGAAGAGCTCCGGATCCGGGTAAGTAATCGATAATTTACTTTTACATGCTTGCTTTGCATATAGAAAGCCTTACCCGCCACTATCTTCTTTATCGCTCGATCTCCTGAAGGGCCTTCTGGGCCTCGGCCTTGGCACTCTTCGCGCTCTCATGGGCCGCGGCAAGCTCAGACTCTCGCGTCTTCAAGTCAAGCTCCAACGCCTCATGCTTCGTCACGAGAGCCTGGAGCTCTTGCTGCACCTCGCCCACCCGAGCCTCGTGCCTCTCTCACTCGGTGCGCTCCTGGGCCGCCTTCTCTTCGGCCTGGGACAGCGCTTGCTTCAGGGTCGCCACCTCGGTCGTGGCCCCTGGCAAACATACAATGATCCTGTCATTTCGCAATCACGTCCTTTTTCTCATCTATAGACGGGGTATTACTTACCCTTGTTCTCCTCGAGCTGCCTCTTAGCAAGGCTGAGCTCTTTCTGGGACCCCATCGAGGGCCTCCTTCAGTACGGCGACCTCCGCAGTTAGTGCGGCGGACGCCAGCAGTGAAGCATGCATATGCATATTGACATACTTATATTAGACTCCTGCGATATTATTTGATCCTCTGTTTGGCTTTTCTTTGTGAACACCGAACAAACCATCAGGGGCTACTGTCTATGCGGTAATATTTCTACTACATTTTAAAACACTTACCTCGAAGCCTGTTAGAAGGCTAGTGTAGGCTTCAGTCAATCCGCTCTTGGCGGGACTGAACCTTCTGGATCACTGCACTCATGATAGTGCGGTGCTCCTCCTCGATGGAAGCGCTGCGAAGCGCTTCCAACATATTGTCCGGCGCCTCTGGATGGACAGAAGTCACCGACACAGGCGTATCACTCCTCTTAGAAGGAGATAGCCTGCCCGAGCCCGGAACCGCTGGAGGTTCCGGCGCGGGGTTCGGCTGAGGGCCGAACTCGGAGCTCTTAGGGGGCCCGCCCCCTCTACTCCCGGAGTCCGGAAGGTCGCCTTGAGGCGCCTTCAGGACTGTCTCCCCCCGATCCAGTGCCTCTTGGGACAACACCTCGGCGTCGTCGGCAGGATGAGGGGAGGTGGCAGTCGGGACTGGATCGCTATCCATGTCCGACGAACCCAGGGAGCCGTCCGATGATACCTCGATATTGGCTCGTGGCGGCCTGCGTAATTATGTTCGGTGATTAGGGAAAGCAATGCGACAATGGAATCCTATGGGTTACTTTGGTATCCGAATACTTATGATCTCCCCTGGGGCTTGGCCCTGGGCAACCCCTCGTCTTCACTTTCATCGGCGGCGGTGGAGCTGTCCGGAAGGAGAGTACTTCCCTTCTTGGACCCTCCGGCCTCCCCGGTTGTGGCGGCCTTCCTTTTCTTGTCTCCCCCAGTCGGTGGGGGAGCCTCTTCTTCCTCTTCCTCGTCTTCGGGGGAAGAGTGCGCCGCAGAGTCATCGGATGGTGAGTCCGACGGCGCCTGGCGTCGGGAACTCTTTCGAGCTCCCTTGGCCTTCTTGGTCTTCTCCGGCACCTTATAAGGGGCTGGAGTCAGCATCTTCGTCAGAAGAGCGTCTGCGGGGCCTTCGGGCAAGGGAGCCGGACAGTCGATCTGTCCGGCCATCTTCTGCCAGTCCTGTCAAAATTACGGGAGTTTAGATCCCGCATAGAGTGAATCTATATAAAAATAAGTATCCTGTGAAAGGTAAAACAACTTACCACGCTGGCTTGGCGCTTCGCGCTGAATCCGCGATCCTCAGTAATGGGGGGAGGGACCTCGGCGCTCTTGAACAACACCCTCCAGGCATCTTCATGAGTCGTGTCGAAGGGCCTGTTCAGAGTTCGGTGCTACGCCGGATTGAACTCCCACAAAATGAACTCCCGTTGTTGGAATGGGAGTATCCGGCGGACGAGCATAACCTGGACTATGTTGACGAGCTTGAGCTTCTTGTCCACCATGTTTTGAATACATGACTGGAGTCCGGTCAGCTCTTTTGAATTACCCCAGGACAGGCCCTTCTCCTTCCAGGAGGTGAGCCGCATAGGGGTTCCAGATCGGAACTCGGGGGCCGCTACCCATGCGGGGTCGCGCGGCTCGGTGATGTAGAACCACCCCGATTGCCACCCCTTTATGGTTTCCACAAAGGAGCCCCCGAGCCATGTTATGTTGGGCATCTTGCCCACCATGGCGCCTCCGCACTCCGCTTGGCGGCCGCCCACCACCTTCGGCTTGACGTTGAAGGTCTTCAGCCATAGGCCGAAGTGGGGCTTGACGCGGAGAAAGGCCTCGCACACGATGATAAACGCCGAGATGTTAAGGATGAAGTTCGGGGCCAGATCGTGGAAATCCAGGCCGTAATAGAACATGAGCCCCCAGACAAAGGTATGGAGAGGGAATCCCAGTCCGCGAAAGAAATGGGTGAGGAATACGACCCTCTCATGTGGCCTGGGGGTGGAGATGAGTTGCCCCTCATCTGGGAGCCGGTGCGCGATGTCGTCGGGCAGGTATCCGGCTCTCCTCAGTTTCTTGACGTCTCCCTCCGTGACAGAGGAGACCATCCACTTGCCTCCCGCTCCGGACATGGTTGGAGAAGGTTGAGATGGAAGTGAGGACTTGGGCGCTAGAGCTCGAGTGTGCGGGAGCAGATGAGCAGAGGAGGAAGAAGGCATGGATAGAAAGGTGAATCCTTATCCCTTTATATGGGCGGACAAAACTAAGCGTCCCCACTTGCCTGGTAAAACTCGCTTATCCCCCAAGTGCCGTAATTAGTGGCGCGGTTGGGTTACCCACACCCATATTGATGAGAATCTCGTAATAAGGGGACACGATCTCTGCTTTGACAAGACGTGTTGAAAAACTGCCTCGCGTTATGTGCTAGGCTGGTTAAAAGAAACGGTTCGAATAATCATCGGGCCATGACGTAACGTCATGTTGCCAAAACAAGCTAGCGGATTAGATCTGCGAAAACATTGTTCTCTCTACGGTAGAATGTGTAACTTATTTGGCAGGGTCGGACACTATCCTCGTATTCAAATTCTTCTGTGATGTATTCGGAGAAGGAACCCGCCTTGCAATGCCGAAGACAACTGCGCGCCGGACTCATTGTCATTGAAGCCTGGTTCAGGGGCTACTGTGGGAGTCCTGGATTAGGGGGTCTCCGGATAGCCGGACTATCTCCATTGGCCGGACTGTTAGACTATGAAGATACAAGATTGAAGACTTAGTCTCGTGTCCGGATGGGACTCTACTTGGCGTGGAAGGCAAGCTAGGCAATACGTATATGGATATCTCCTCCTTTGTAACCGACCTTGTGTAACCCTAACCCTCTCCGATGTCTATATAAACCGAAGGGTTTTAGTCCGTAGGACAACAATCACAACATACAATCATACCATAGGCTAGCTTCTAGGGTTTAGCCTCTCTGATCTTGTGGTAGATCTACTCTTGTAACACCCATATCATCAATATTAATCAAGCAGGACATAGGGTTTTACCTCCATCAAGAGGGCCAGAACCTGGGTAAAACTTTGTGTCCCTTGTCTCCTGTTACCATCCGGCCTAAACGCACAGTTCGGGACCCCCTACCCTAGATCCGCCGGTTTTGACACCGACAGAACTTGTTGACAAACTGAATCCCAAGAAGCACAATTTCATCAGCACAAAATGGATTTTCCGCAATAAGCAAGATGAAAATGGCATTATGGTGAGAAATAAAGCACATATTGTTGCTCAAGGGTATACCCAGGTAGAAGGTATTGATTTTGGTGAAACATATGCTCTTTTTGCATGCCTTGAGGCAATTCTTATTCTTCTCACTTATGCGAATTACAATGATATCTTGCTTTATCAAATGGATGTGAAAAGTGCTCTCCTCAATGGAGAAATTGATGAGGAAGTTTATGTTAGATAGCAACCTGGCTTTGAACACCCTGAAATTCCTAACAAAGTTTTCAAACTGAAGAAAGCTTTATATGGGCTGAAGCAAGCCCCTCAAGCTTGGTATGACACCTTGAAGAAGTTTTTGCTCGACAAAGGATTCAAGGCAGGATCCACTGATCCCACACTTTTCACTTGTGCTATTGATAATGATCTATTCGTATGTCAAATCTATGTGGATGATATTATCTTCGGCTATACTAACAATGCTTGCATTTTAGAGTTCGGGAAAATGATGTCTGATAAATAAGGTATGTTTGTGGATTTGATCGGGTGTTTGTGTTTCTCTAACTTAGTGAAATTCCTAGGACCCTGTTTTCCCTCTGTTCTATCTCTTCCAGTCTATGTTGTTCCGTTTCAAATGCTCAATTTTATCTGGAACGAAACTTTATCTGGTGTCCTTGACCACGATTAAGATTCGGTCCGAACATTAATCTGTTTTGGTGAAAGCTGTCCAAAATTTGGGGTTTCCCGCCCAAGTCAGGACCATGATCTTTTATGACGGTTGCCACGTGCAATCCATCAACTGTCGTCGAATCTTGTCCGTTGAATCACAATAGTCTCTGAATTGAGGCCGTTCGATCGGATTCACAACGTGCGATTATTTCCATTCGCATATAAAAACCGCCCCGCCCCCTTCTTCTTGTTCACTTACCTTTCTCCTCGCCTCCAGTCCTCTGAAACCCTCGCCGCAGTGCTCCTCCTTGAGCTCGATGTTGATGACCTCTTCGCCGCTTCACTGCTGGAAAGTGGTCACCAGAGTCTTTCCTTGCCGCCGCAGGACATCTCCTTCCCCGTGCTGCCGTAGCCGCTGCACGACACGGAGCTAGGGTACGTGCAGTTTGAACTCGGGCCTCCATCCTTCCTGTTCGAGTTCATCCACAGTTAATTTTCTCCAATTTTACCACATATCTTAGATATAGGGTTTTAGCTATACTAGCGTGGTTGTGGTTTGCATTTGTTCCTCGCGTTGAAATATTTCAGATCTAGGGTTTGTGTTATGTCTCACACGAATGGAATGCTTAGTACGCTACCTAGCATATTCTTCAGACCTACTAGCTCGTTCTATACATTTCTTTCATCTGAAACATATCTCAAAGTCTACATCTAATTCTTCCTCAAAATGTTTTCCTTCGAAAAAATATTTGCTGTGAGCATTTTTAACCCTATTCCCATTTTCCGTTGAATCTATTCTCATTCACAGGACTATGCACTACAAAAAAAATACACTTCTGTGATGATACATGTTAGTCACAGTAGGTCACGTTTTCTATCATGCATGTACATCCATGACGATTTTATGACAGAATCAAGATAGTCATACCTGTGCTGTCGTAGAAGTGTTCCATGACATTACCAAAATTATCATCACGGAAGTGACCACTTCCATGACAATAAATCACACGTCATAGAAGGGCTTTCGTCAAGGGTGACCGACATGTGGCATCCACCGTAACAGGTCGCCGTTAAGCTATCAGGTCCGGTTTTGGATCCGATAACTCGTTAACAACCTGGACCAATGGGGATTTTCCATGTGTAAAATTCTCATTGGCCAGAGGAAACACGTGTTGGCTCACCGTTGGGACAGATGTCATCCACTCATTGGATAGGAGGCACCTATGATACGTTGACACAGGGCACAGCCCAACAAAGGCCCATTTCGGTGAAAAGGCCGGCATGTTTGAATTGGTCAAAAGGTAACGGGCTGGCCCACGGAAAGCCTATTAACGGCCTATTCGTATATAGCCCATTTACGGCCCACTAACTCCCGGCCCGTTACGACCTATCGGCATTAAGCCCAGTAGCTTCATTTGGGCCGTCCAATATGATTCCAGCCCATTGTAACTTCCGTCCCATGTATGGCCCATGATGTCTTTCGGCCCATATGAGGCCCTTTGTAACTCTCGTCCCTTTAAAGGTCCGAGATGAAACTGGCCCATAATGAACAGTGTATCGCTTTATACACATTAATGGCCCATTATTCCGCCAGCCGTTTCCAGCCCATGTTAACTTTCGGCCTTCTAAGGGCCCATTTATTCTTGGGATCATTTCTAGAATTCGGTTAGTTACGGTCCGTTATTGGCCTGTTCTGTTTGTGGGCCAAATTCAGCCCGTAGTTACATTTGGCCCGTTTGTGGCCCATTAACCCGTTGGGTTTTTTTCATAGCGTTATCAAATATGGCCTATTAACGGCCCGTTATGGTCCACGAATAGTACGACCCATATTTGGCGAAATGATTATACGCCCGTAGAAGGCCCATGGATCCTACGGCCCATAGAAAACCAATGGATCCTACGTTCCGTAAGGCCCATGGATCATACGACCCGTAGAAAGTCCATGGATCCTATGTCTCGTAGAAGGCCCATTGATCATACGGCCCACAGGAGGCCCATGGTTACAACAGTCCGTGTGTTGCCATGATTATTGTAGCCTAGTTACCAAAAATAGGTTATTGTGGCCACTAGAAAAACGCGGAAAAAGAACTGCAGTGACTACAAGTAAACAACTAAACAAGACAATAAGGAAACAAATAAGCAAGCAACTAACACTAGCCTATTACAGCTATTACACATATTACATCCACTTGGCATCAAAGTTCGCCACCAATGCAAATATAGGGAACAAAGCAGCATATTACATGCACTGGCCGTCAAAATTGGCCACCAGTGCAAATAAACGCGGCAGCAAAACAAGTCCATAACTGAAACAACTTCAGAAGAGCTCAAGAAACGTTATCCTGGGTATCCACCATGCTGGCAATAAGCTTAGCAAGCTTATTAACTTTGTCCTGTTTGGCGCTAAAATCCTCCAACGCTTGCTGTTGCACCAGAAAGTATGCATCTGAATGCTCCAGGGACTCCTGCAGTCCTTCCACTTCTTGTCACAGCACAGCTGATCGATGTCTTTCAGCTTGTAGTTGAGACTCAAGAAACCATACTGATTCAGATAGTGAGTTTGAATAGCTTGTGCAAGCGGTAGTGGCCAGTAACTCGAATAGTAAACCAAGACAGGACTTTGGGGTTGCCTCACTTTCTTCAAGATAGTTTTCCTTAGCCATTTTATCAGCTTTGTTGGAGACCAATAAGGATGTCTCACGATCCTGAACCTTATATGCATTACTTCCTTTATCATTGCTTAATAAGGCTCTCTTCCCCAATATTCTGTCAGCATTCTAAAAGAAGAAACAAGCAGACACATAACATGTTTAGCATGTACTAGTATATGAAACTCATTTCGGTGAACCAGTTCATTAGTAAGGTGGACAAGATTAAACTACCAAGTCTTCTATTGCCAAGTAGTACACTATAAAAGCATCAAACAAACATATATCTATGTCCTATGGTCACTGCATTGTCTTGCCAAATCAAAATAGAGACACGGTTCAAATCATATCAGTTCAAGAGAAAGCAGCACTGAAAGAATACAAAGCGTGGGAAACTACATGACACAACAAGATTTTAGATGGGTACCACGGGTCTACATGTACAACACTATTGGCCCTATTATGATGCTAGTAATGTGCATGATATGAGAAGTCAACTGTATACACAATTGAAATTGAAATCAGCAAAGCTATTTATAAGAGCAAACCTGTTAAAGAAACATGCGTAAACATACCTATTGTGCCATTGGAGTTTCCATTGGATCGTTCAATTTAAAAATAAGTTTGTATGAGTAAATACAGTGATACAAGAGCAAAGCGGTATGCACGATAGCAATGGAATCTTAAATGAGAACAATTGTTCTTCAGGTTTAAGCACTTGTTCTACATGAACAGAGTACAGTAAGACGAAAGCATATAGTACTTAAAATAAAATGAGCTCATAGACCTTACCACATTCTTGGTTCGGGACCAGTAAAGAACAAGGCGTTCTGAGTCATCGTCCAGTAAATGTATCTCAGGAGAACATAAGGGAATTTGATGAGTTTCTTTGCCAGTGAAGTACGTTTTCTTCAGGTAATTCCAATACTGCCACCAAGCATTCTTGAAGATAGCAGAGGTATTAGCACATGTTACCTCATCGTGAGTTTCCAAATCGGTCCTTCTCTATAGAGAAAAATGGTAAATTTGTTGTATTATAACCATCATGGAGGTAGAATGTATGGGACAAAGCAAAGTAATTGCCATGAATAACATTACTTACACATAACTCCTGGACAAACACCTGCAACTGACATTTTCCTTCATCTTCAGTATAATATTTCCATGATGGGAAGATACGCACATAGGATTTAACAACATCAAATGCGATAGATGCTAAACTATGAATGGATGGTTGTGCTTCCTCCACAGGAATAGGTGTACTAACTGGTGGAGTTGGGGTTCCCGTGGTAGTACTGGCGCTTTGGGCACTGGAGCTGCCTTACTAACTACTCTTGTTTGGGAGCTCTGTGGTGGAGATGGTGCTGTGTCAACAAGAACTGGGTTACTATCTGCTGGGGTTGGGGTTAGATTGGGTGAAGCTGGTTCTTTGTCCATCGCAGTAGGGGTAAAATCTACGGGAGTCTGGGTTATGTGTGGTAGGGATGGTTCTCGTGCATGTACAACCGGGGTGCTATCTCCACCAAGAGGTAGCACTGTTTTATTTGAAGACCATGTTTTTAACAAGAAACATAGTTGAATGTACAAACATTGTATGAGAGACAAATGCAATAGATAGTGTGGAAAAAGAGGGCATTAAATAGTTGACATGTATAATGTTAACTAAAATGGATAGCATGACATAATTTCACATATATGATGTCTATCTAAACTGGATAGCATATCATAACATAATTCAAAGATATGATGACTAACTAAACATGATCACATGACATAATTCACATACATGTTATCTAAGTAATCATGATCGCATGATTTAATTCACATATGTGATTTATATGCTAAGCAGAGGGCATTCACATATATGATGTCCGAACTAAGAACATGGTGTTGAATATTGTGTATATGATGTCTAAACTATGCAATGCAAGACACCATATGCATGATATGAGCAGTAGAACGATGCCAAGTTAGAGCATACACCTCGATGGGGGAATAGGACTGGTCATCTGTCTCTGAATCCATCTCCGAGGAGCTATCGGGACCCGGCAAGAGATTTGCTTTGACAGGTAGCACTGTCTGCTCTGAAGGCCTTGTTTTCACTCCAGATTTTTCCATCACCCACTCAAATGGCTGATTCACAGGAAGAGTAGTTTAATGTACAAACATTGTCGACAAATGGAAATTTAATGAAGAAAAGGATGGGCAAGATATCATTCAAATATATGATGCCTGGTTAAAAAGGATGGCATTGCACATTTCACATATATTATGGATGGCTAAAAGACATGAGACTGCATAATTCCCATATATGATATTGAAACTAAATAGATGGCATTACAGAACATGTCTAAACTAAGCAGGTGACATATATGATGTCGAAAGTAGGCATTGTAAGGCAACGTATGCCTGATATGACTAACATCATCATGCCAAGTTAGAGCAAACACATTGGGGGGTAAATAGGAGTGGTCAGTTGCGTCTGAATCCGCCTCACAACAGATATCTTCGTCTGGATTACAATCTGGAGAGGGGGAGGGGAGAGGGTTTTCCATTGAACCCACCATGGAGCGATGTCTGCATGACATTGTATTGCCGTGCAAAAATCTTCTCTTTTTCTCTACATGTTCGACATGACTGTGTACAATATCTGACATGCATACAAAAAATATAGTGAGATTATGTAAGGAGAGCATGCAGAAATCTAGAGTAATGGTAACAACCAGTGGATGGATCCAAAAATAATGATAGCAGGCTGATGATTGCTTGAATTTAATAAAAAATAGATGATGATTGCTTTACTATTTGTTTCCCACCCAAGATGAACAACATAGGCATACCCTAGGTGAACCAGATATTAGACAGATATATTATTCATTGTTGCCTCAATATGTGCCCCACAACTAATTTAGAACTCAAGTTTGAACATCAATTGGACATGACTTGGAGTCTAAGAGGTGAACAGGACAATAAAGTAGCAGGTAATATTAAGCAATGCATAACATAAGCAGAAACAAAAGAGTGCGACCTCTCTTGTGGACCCGTGTACTCCTCAGGTTCATCTGTTGAGTCGATGATGGTGATGTAGTTGCAGTGGGTGCCGGCGGCAGGGAAGGAGGTCTGAGGCGGAGAAAGACGGTCAGGAGTCATGATGTCTGGTTTGGTGGATGCTTCTGTCGATGGAGCAGCTCAGGTGAGGTGGACGACGTCGCGGCAGGAGCAGGACAAACCACACAAAGTTTTCTTCAACACCTACCTGTAACTGAAGTAATTCTGTAAGGGCTCATTTGGCTTGCATGATTCTAAAAACGCAGGGATAGGAGGAAAAACACCGGAATAGGATAGGAATGCACATGGGAAACAGAGCATTTGTGAACACAAGATTTCTGTCAACTTGTATGTTTGGTTCACAGGAATTGGAGGAGCAAAGGAATGTAAAGAAACATGGCCAAAATAAAGTGAAACCATATGAAAGTGTGTACAGTTAGAATGTTATTCTGGCACTAATGCACTTGGTCTTGTTTTCATGCATAGGATTTTGAAAAGTAGGTCCAGGTGGATGTTCTGCTCCATTCCTTTCAACAAAATGCATGAATAATTGAATAGAAGAGTGCCATAGGAAAATTTCCTATTGCTATGTTTTTCCGTTGAACCAAAATAGCCCTAATGGATCGACATGAATGTAGAGTAATAAGTGATGCGACAAGTGTACAACCTCTTTGCTGTAGCCGTGTCGACCTCAGCATCATTGGGTTGGTCGTTGAAGAAGTTGAGGCAGAGGTGGTTGTCGGAGACGTGGAGGAAGATCTGAGGAATATGTAGATGGCGTCCAGGGCACTACTCTGTTGTGATGGATCATTCCATCATTGGAGCAGCTCCGGTGAGCCGTAAGACGTCAAGGCTGAAGAAGCACAAGACAGACATCGTTAATCTCAAGTGGGATTCTAATAGCATATCCAATAGATGATGTAAAATGCATTACCAAAAAGTGATAGATGTAAAAACCACCAGACTACAAAAGATGAGGTAGAAACTGTTGACTCTGAACTTAACTGTTGAAACTAAAATTTACTATGGAATCTAAATGTTACTGTCGAAACAGAACGCAATGGTAGCAGAGAGGCACTTCACATGGGATATTTTAGGGAGGGCCTGCAGTTCATCTTCAACCTGCACCCCCCTAAGCCGCCAGCCACCACCGGTCGAACCCCACGCCACCCCGAAACAACACCGCCGGTCCGCCGCTGCCTTGAAACAACTCTCCACCGCCGGTCCGCCACCGCCCCGGCCAGCCCTCTAGCCCCCCTCCCGCGCCAAGCTTTTTCTCCGGCGATCCCCACGCCATCGCCCCACCACCGCGCCCCCGCCCAGAATCCTAAGATAGATAGTGGGGTACCTCTCCGGCGAGCCCCCCTCCCTGCTGTGGGTGGTTCTTCCTTAACTCCGGCGAGCCCCCCACCCCCTGAAAATCGACTGACCCAAAAGTCGATTCAATCAACTGAAGTATAGCTAAATCGGAGCAGAGCAGCAGCACGAGCGAGGGGGAGAGCAGTAGCAGCAGCGCGAGCGACAGAGAGCCGGAGTAGCAGCAGCAGATCCGGCTGGTATGGACGCTTCCGCCGAAGGGGCCTCACACTAGGGGAGAGCCGCTGTGGAGATGTCGCCCGCGACACCGGCTTCGAGGTAGCCGCTCCATGGGGGTGCGGGATGGAGCACCGTCGGCGCCGGGAGGTCGAGTTAAGGAGAAGGTGTGATGCGATGAGTGTACAACCTCTTTGGTGGAGCCGAGTAGGCCTCGGCTTCGTCCGAGGAGACGGTGAGGATGCTACGGTTTCGGTGGAGCAGGTTAAGGCGGCGCTGTGGGGATGGAGCAGCCGCGATAGATGAGGTGATCGTCGGAGCAGGTCCTTGGAGGTGGAGGACGGGGCGGCTGAACCGGCGGGATGACAAGATGGACGACGGATCCTCATCTAGGGAGGTGGACGAGGGATGTTGAGCTGTTGCGATGGACGATGTCGTCGGGGAAGAGGCTCCGGCTGGGCAGCGGTGAGGTGGCAGACGGAGGAGGGTGGGGTTTCATGGCTAGAGAGGAGAGGTTATGGTGACCTGGCATTTCGAATGGCGAAAAGGAGGCGATGGGAGGGGGAACCATGACTTAGGGACGCGCTTGTCCAAAATGTAGGGTGTGTTACAAAAGTACCCCCACCGATTTGAACTAGCGGCCCTTTCAGCTCAGGGTTAGAAGGGGGATTTCACATGTCGGGATTTGGCAGCTGGAGGGAGTTTTCACGCGCGTTGTAATTTCGGGATAGTGCTACCTCTTGAGCACTGCGTTGGTTTTCCCTTGAAGAGGAAACGGTGATGCAACAAAGTAGCGTAAGTATTTCCCTCAGTTTTTGAGAACCAAGGTATCAATCCAGTAGGAGGCCACACAGAAGTCCCTCGTACCTACACAAACAAATAAGAACCTCGCAACCAACGTGATAAAGGGGTTGTCAATCCCTTCACGGTCACTTACGAGAGTGAGATCTGATAGATATGATAATGATAAGATAAATATTTTTGGTATTTTTATGATATAGATTGAAAGTAAAAATTGCAAGGTAAAATAGATTGGAAACTTATATGATGGAGAACAGACTCGGGGCCATAGGTTTCGCTAGTGGCTTTTCTCAAGATAGCATAAGTATTACGGTGGGTGAACGAATTACTGTCGAGCAATTGATAGAATTGAGCATAGTTACGAGAATATCTAGGCATGATCATGAATATAGGCATCACGTCCGTGACAAGTAGACCGACTCCTGCCTGCATCTACTACTATTACTCCACACATCGACCACTATCCAGCATGCATCTAGATTATTAAGTTCATAAGAATAGAGTAACACATTCGGTAAGATAACATGATGTAGAGGGATAAACTCAAGCAATATGATATAAACCCCATCTTTTTATCCTCGATGGCAACAATACAATACGTGTCGTTTCCCTTTCTGTCACTGGGATCGAGCACCGCAAGACTGAACCCAAAGCTAAGCACTTCTCCCGTTGCGAGAAAGATCAATCTAGTAGGCCAAACCAAACCAATAATTTTAAGAGACTTGCAAAGATAACCAATCATGCATAAAAGAATTCAGAGATTCAAATATTGTTCATAGATAGACTTGATCATAAACCCACAATTCATCAGATCTCGACAAACACACCGCAAAAAGAGTTACATCGAATAGGTCTCCAAGAAGATTGAGGAGAAAATTATATTGAGATCCAAAGAGAGAGAAGAAGCCATCTAGCTACTAGCCATGGACCCGAAGGTCTATAGTAAACTACTCACACATCACCGGAGAGGCCATGGAGTTGATGTAGAGGCCCTCCGTGATCGATGCCCCCTCCGGCGGAGCTCCGGAAAAGGCCCCAAGATGGGATCTCTTGGGTACAGAAGGTTGCGGAGGTGGAAATAGGGTTTCGTGGTGCTCCTGGATGTTTTCGGGGTATGTGAATATATATACGAGGAAGAAGTAGGTCAGTGGAGCAACGAGGGGCCCACAAGGGTGGAGGGCGCACCCAGGGGGGTAGGCGCCCCCTGCCTCGTGGCCTCCTCGATTGTTTCTTGATGTCCACTCCAAGTCCCCTGGATCACGTTTGTTCCAAAAATAACTGTCCTGAAGGTTTCATTCCTTTTGGATTCCGTTTGGTATTCCTTTTCTGCGAAACACTGAAATAGGAAGAAACAACATCAATTTGCACTGGGCCTTGGGTCAATAGGTTAGTCCCAAAAATAATATAAAATTTTAAAATAAAGCCCATTAAGATCCAAAACTGAATATATAATACCATGGAACAATCAAAAGCTATAGATACATTGGAGACGTATCAACATCCCCAAGCTTAATTCCTGCTCGTCCTCGAGTAGGTAATGATAAAACATAATTTTTGATGTGGAATGCTTTCTAGCATATTCTCAATGTAAATCTCTTTATTGTGGCATGAATATTCATATCCGAAAGATTCAAGATAAAAGTTTAATATTGACATAAAGATAATAATACTTCAAGCATACTAACTAAGCAATCATGTCTTCTCAAAATGACATGGCCAAAGAAAGTTATCCCTACAAAATCATATAATTTGGCTATGCTCTATCTTCACCACACAAAATATTTAAATCATGCACAACCCCGATGACAAGCCAAGAAATTGTTTCATACTTTTGATGTTCTCAAACTTTTTCAATCTTCACGCAATATATGAGCGTGAGCCATGGATATAGCACTATAGGTGGAATAGAATGGTGGTTGTGGAGAAGACAAAAAAAGGAGAAGATAGTCTCACATCAACTAGGCATATCAACGGGCTATGGAGATGCCCATTAAGAGATATCAATGTGAGTGAGTAGGCATTGCCATGCAACAGATGCACTAGAGCTATAAGTCTATGAAAGCTCATCAAAAGAAATTGAGTGGGCGTGCATCCAACTTGCTTGCTCATGAAGACCTAGGGCATTTTGAGGAAGCCCATCATTGGAATATACAAGCCAAGTTCTATAATGTGAAATTCCCACTAGTATATGAAGGTGACAACATAGGAGACTCTCTATCATGAAGATTTGGTGCTACTTTGAAGCACAGGTGTGGTAAAAGTATAGTAACATTGTCCCTTCTCTCTTTTTCTCTCATTTTTTATTTGGGCCTTTTCTCTTTTTTTATGGCCTCTTTTTATTTTTTTGTCTGGAGTCTCATCCCGACTTGTGGGGGAATCATAGTCTCCATCATCCTTTCCTCACTTGGGACAATGCTCTAATAATGATGATCATCACACTTTATTTACTTACAACTCAATACTTAGAACAAAATATGACTCTATGTGAATGCCTCCAGCGGAGTACCGGGATACGTAATGAATCAAGAGTGACATGTATGAAAGAATTATGAACGGTGGCTTTGCCACAAATACGATGTCAACTACATGATCATGCAAAGCAATATGACAATGATGAAGTGTGTCATAATAACGGAACGGTGGAAAGTTGCATGGCAATATATCTCGGAATGGCTATGGAAATGCCATAATAGGTAGTTATGGTGGCTATTTTGAGGAAGGTATATGGTGGGTGTGATACCAGCGAAAGGTGCGCGGTATTAGAGAGGCTAGCAATGGTGGAAGGGTGAGAGTGTGTATAATCCATGGACTCAACATTAGTCATAAATAACTCACATACTTATTGCAAAAACCTATTAGTTATCAAAACAAAGTACTACGCGCATGATCCTAGGGGGATAGATTGGTAGTAAAATACCATTGCTTGTCCCCGACCGCCACTCATACGGAAGACAATCAATAAATAAATCATGCTCCGACTTCATCACATAACGGTTCACCATACGTGCATGCTACGGGAATCACAAACTTTAACACAAGTATTTCTCAAATCCACAACTACTCAACTAGCATGACTCTAATATCACCATCTTCATCTCTCAAAACAATTATCAAGTATCAAACTTCTCATAATATCCAATGCACTTTTTGTATGATAGTTTTTATTATACCGATCTTGGATGCCTATTATATTAGGACTAAATTCATACCCAAAGAAAATTACCATGCTGTTCTAAAGGACTCTCAAAATAATATAAGTGAAGCATGAGAGATCAATTATTTCTATAAAATAGAACCACCACCGTGCTCTAAAAAGATATAAGTGAAGCACTAGAGCAAAATTATCTAGCTCAAAAAATATAAGTGAAGCACATAGAGTATTCTAACAAATTCCAATTTATGTGTGTCTCTCCCAAAAGGTGTGTACAGAAAGGATGATTGTGGTAAATTAAAAATAAAATACTCAAATCATACAAGACGCTCCAAGCAAAACACATATCATGTGGTGAATAAAAAATAGCTCCAAGTAAAGTTACCGATGGACGAAGACAAAAGAGGGGATGCCTTCCGGGGCATCCCCAAGCTTAGGCTTTTGGTTGTCCTTGGATTTTACCTTGGGGTGCCTTGGGAATCCCCAAGCTTAGGCTCTTGCCACTCCTTGTTCCATAATCCATCAAATCCTTACCCAAAATTTGAAAACTTCACAACACAAAACTCAAATAGAAAATCTCATGAGCTCCGTTAGTAAAAGAAAACAAACTACCACTGCAAGGTACTGTAATGAACTAATTCTTTATTTATATTGGTGTTAAACCTACTGTATTCCAACTTCTCTATGGTTCATAAACTCTATTACTAGCTATATATTCATCAAAATAAGCAAACAACACACGAAAAACAGAATCTGTCAAAAACAGAACAGTCTGTAGTAATCTGTAGGTTTTGACTACTTCTGGAACCCCAAAAATTCTAAAATAAATTGATGGACGTGAGGAATTTATCTATTAATCATCTTCAAAACGAATTAACTAAATATAGCTCTTCAATAAAAAATGGCAGCAATTCTCGTGAGCGCTAGAGTTTCTGTTTTTTACAGCAAGATCACAAAGACTTTCCCCAAGTCTTCCCAAAGGTTCTACTTGGCACAAACACTAATTAAAAGCATAAAACCACATCTAAGCAGAGGATAGATGAATTATTTATTACTAAAAACAATAAAAAAGCAAGGAACAAAAATAAAATTGGGTTGCCTCCCAACAAGCGCTATCGTTTAACGCCCCTAGCTAGGCATAAAAGCAAGGATAAATCTAGGTATTGCCATCTTTGGTAGGCAATCCATAAGTGGCTCTCATAATAGATTCATAAGGTAATTTAATTTTATTTCTAGGAAAGTGTTCCATGCCTTTCCTTAATGGAAATTGGAATCTAATATTCCCTTCTTTCATATCAATAATTGCACCAATCATTCTAAGGAAAGGTCTACCAAGAATAATAGGACATGAAGGATTGCAATCTATATCAAGGACAATGAAATCTATGGGCACATAATTCCTATTTGCAACAATAAGAAATTCATAATTCTTCCCATAGGTTTCTTAATGGTGGAATCCGCAAGATGCAAGTTTAAAGAGCAATCATCAAATTCACGGAAACCTAGCAAATCACACAAAGTTTTTGGAATCGTGGAAACACTAGCACCCAAATCACACAAAGCAAAGCATTCATGATCTTTAATTTTAATTTTAATAGTAGGTTCGCACTCATCATAAAGTTTTCTAGGGATAGAAACTTCCAATTCAAGTTTTTCTTCATAAGATTGCATGAAAGCATCAACGATGTGTTTGGTAAAAGCCTTATTTTGACTATAAGCATGCGGAGAGTTTAGCACGGATTGCAACAAGGAAATACAATCTATCAAAGAGAAATTATCATAATTAAATTCCTTGAAATCCAAAATAGTGGGTTTGTTGCTATCCAAAGTTTTGACCTCTCCAATCCCACTTTTATCAATTTTTGCATCAAGATCTAAAAACTCCAAATCATTGGGACGTCTTCTAACTAAAGTTGACTCATCTCCAGTCCCATCATTATCAGGATTGAAAAACAAGGATTTAATAGGAGACACATCAATAACTCCAGTCCCATCTTTCTTAGCATGCATCCTAGCGGTTCTTTATTTGCACTCATCAATGGACATTCTCATGGCTTTGAGAGACTCATTGATATCATGCTTAGGTGGGATAGATCTAAGTTTCAAAGAATCAACATCAAGAGAAATTCTATCCACGTTCCTAGCCAACTCATCAATCTTAGACAATTTTTCTTCAATCAAATCATTGAAACTCTTTTGCGAACTAATAAATTATTTAATATTAGATTCAAAATCAGAGGGTACCTTATTATAATTTCCATAAGAATTGTTGTTGGAATTACCATAATTATTAGAGGAATTGCTAGGAAACGGCCTAGGATTAAAATTACCTCTATACACGTTATTACTAAAATTGTTCCTACCAACAAAATTCACATCCATAGATTCATTATTATTCTCAATCAAAGTAGACAAAGGCACATCATTAGGATCAGAAGGAACAATCTTATTAGCAAACAATTTCATAAGTTCATCCATCTTTCCACTCAAAACATTGATTTCTTCTATTGCATGCACCTTTTTACTAGTAGATCATTCAGTGTGCCATTGAGAATAATTAGCCATAATAATATCTAGGAGTTTAATAGCTTCTCCTAAAGTGATTTCCATAAAATTACCTCCCGTGGCTGAGTCTAAAAGATTTCTAGAAGCAAAATTCAATCCGGCATAAAATTTTTGTATAATCATCCAAAGATTCAAACCATGAGTAGGGCAATTACGGATCATTAATTTCATCCTTTCCCAAGATTGTGCAACATGCTCATGATCTAGTTGTTTAAAGTTCATAATATCATTCCTAAGAGAGATGATCTTAGCGGGAGGAAAATACTTAGAGATAAAAGCATATTTGCACTTATTCCATGAATCAATACTATTTTTAGGCAAAGATGAAAACCAAGATTTAGCACGATCTCTAAGCGAAAACGGAAATAGCTTCAGTTTAACAATATCATTGTCCACATTTTCTTCTTTTGCATATCACATAAATCAACAAAGTTATTAAGATGGGTAGCGGCATCTTCACTAGGAAGGCCAGCAAATTGATCTTTCATGACAAGATTCAGTAAAGCAGCATTAATTTCACAAGATTCGGCATCGGTAAGAGGAGCAATCGAAGTGCTAATAAAATCATTGTTGTTGGTATTGGCAAAGTCACACAATTTAGTAATATCTTGAGCCATCATGACAAGCAAGCGATCCAACACACAAGCAAACAAGAAATGAGCAAAAAGAGACAAACTAGAAAAGAGAAGGGGAACGAAGAAAGAGGGCGAATAAAACGGCAAGGGTGAAGTGGGGGAGAGGAAAACGAGAGGCAAATGGCAAATAATGTAATGCGAGGGATAAGAGTTTGTGATGGGTACTTGGTATGTCTTGACTTGTGCGTAGACTCCCTGGCAACGGCACCAGAAATCCTTCTTGCTACCTCTTGTGCACTGTGTTGGTTTTCCCTTGAAGAGGAAAGGGTGATGCAACAAAGTAGAATAAGTATTTCCCTCAGTTTTTGAGAACCAATGTATCAATCCAGTAGGAGGCCACACGCAAGTCCCTCGTACCTACACAAACAAATAAGAACTCGCAACCAATGTGATAAAGGGGTTGTCAATCCCTTCACTGCCATTTACGAGAGTGAGATCTGATAGGTATGATAATGATAAGATAAATATTTTTGGTATTTTTATGATATAGATTGAAAGTAAAAATTTCAAAGTAAAATAGATTGGAAAGTTATATGATGGAGAATAGACCTGGGGGCCATAGGTTTCACTAGTGGCTTCTCTCAAGATAGCATAAGTATTACGGTGGGTGAACGAATTACTGTCGGGCAATTGATAGAATTGAGCATAGTTATGAGAATATCTAGGCATGATCATGAATATAGGCATCACGTCCGTGACAAGTAGACCGACTCCTGCCTGCATCTACTACTATTACTCCACACATCGACCGCTATCCAGCATGCATCTAGAGTATTAAGTTCATAAGAATAGAGTAACGCATTAGGTAAGATGACATGATGTAGAGGGATAAACTCAAGCAATATGATATAAACCCCATCTTTGTATCCTCGATGGCAACAATACAATACGTGTCGTTTCCCTTTCTGTCACTGGGATCGAGCACCACAAGACTGAACCCAAAGCTAAGCACTTCTCCCATTGCAAGAAAGATCAATCTAGTAGGCCAAACCAAATTGATAATTCGAAGAGACTTGCAAAGATAACCAATCATGCATAAAAGAATTCAGAGAAGATTCAAATATTGTTCATAGATAGACTTGATCATAAACCCACAATTCATCGGATCTCAACAAACACACCGCAAAAAGAGTTACATCAAATAGATCTCCAAGAAGATCGAGGAGAACATTGTATTGAGATCCAAAGAGAGAGAAGAAGCCATCTAGCTACTAGCTATGGACCCGAAGGTCTGAAGTAACTCAGACATCACCGGAGAGGCCATGGAGTTGATGTAGAGTCCCTCCGTGATCGATGCCCCCTCCGGCGGAGCTCCGGAAAAGGCCCCAAGATGGGATCTCTTGGGTACAGAAGGTTGCGGTGGTGGAAATAGGGTTTCGTGGTGCTCCTGGATGTTTTCGGGTATATGAATATAATAGGAGGAAGAAGTAGGTCGGTGGAGCAACAAGGGGCCCACGAGGGTGGAGGGCATGCCCAGGGGGGTAGGCGCTCCCTGCCTCATGGCCTCCTCGATTGTTTCTTGACGTCCACTCCAAGTCCCCTGGATCATGTTTGTTCCAAAAATAACTCTCCCGAAGGTTTCATTCCGTTTGGATTCTGTTTGATATTCCTTTTCCACAAAACACTGAAATAGGCAAAAAAACAGCAATTTGCACTAGGCCTTGGGTTAATAGGTTAGTACCAAAAATAATATAGAAGTGTAAAATAAAGCCCATTAACATCCAAAACAGAATATATAATAGCATGGAACAATCAAAAATTATAGATACGTTGGAGACGTATCAGATAGCAAGGCGCGGGTTGTGAAGGCGCCAGTTTTGGGAGCACGATATCTGAATTTTCGGGATATAACAAGGCGCGGGTTGAATTTTAGGGACAAGCCTAACGTGTAATACTGTACTTGTACGTACCAAATCAATTCACACTCCCCGCAATGAAAAAAACCGAAAAAATAAAACTATTCACACCACACAAAGAGAGAGTCTTGTCCCATTTTACTATAAAAATGCTATTCAAAGCTCCTCCCTCCTTCCATCTATATAGGGCCTAATGCATTTTTGAGGCTAACTTTGACCAAATACTAGAGCAATAATATATGACATGCAACTAACAAAAAGCACACCGTTAAATTCATGTGTAAAAAGAGCTTTCAATGATATAATTTTCACATTGTGCATGTCATGTACTATTAATCTTGTCAATAGTAAAAGGCGGTCTTAAAAAACGCATTAGGCCCTATATAGATGTAAGGAGGGAGTATGAATCCATGTTATGTCCAATTACATTTTTTCGCTGGCTATATATGCATGTAACCTACTCATACCAACATTTTAGTGCATTCCAAATGTCTATACTACCGCTGCAATTCGAACTGAATTTGAATTCGTTTCTCTATTTCAATAAGAATCTACAATCATGATTGTTGCCAACTTCAACCATCATTCGTGTATTACCTTAACAACCACCACATGATTACTATAGAGATAGATATGAAATATGTGTATTATATGAACTCGAATTCAATTTTTTGAATACACTTGATGTTGATTCCAAATAATAGTACATTTGATGTACTAACTATATATTCATAATCTAAACCATGTCCCATACGTACACCGTGTTTATCACACAAAGTATAGTGCCCCGCCCCATACATTATGACAAGTATTTAGACATGAGCTGCAAAAGCCACACATTAGCCCAAGTTATAATCAATGTTCTATATATTATATTTAATACTAGCAAGATGCCCATACATTCCATGGAACATCAAGATGATCGAGGGGAGGCCTTATTTGCAAATATGAAGAGGGGTGTGGGTATCTTTTTTCAAATTGCCATAGTTTCCTTCCTATCTGTCAGATATAAATCAGACGGCCTATATTGCAGGATGGCAGGAAAACCATCATCAACAACTCTATTTTTATAAGAGTAGAGATAAAATATATTATATGTAGTATAACATGTTCATAACCACACCATGTGTATCACCGTTATATATATTCACGCATGCGCCGGTTTAAAACACTATGATAAATTCTTCAAATATCTGAATTCACTTTTTATAATGAACTATGATCTCTATTTATCTTTTACACCCACATAATCCTCTTATCTTTGTAGCTAGCGCTAACTTTCTCTCATGCATGCACACACCCGCATCCCTCTCACCCTCCCTCAGCATTCTCTAGCTCCATCGCGCAAATTCATCTTTTCACTTTAGGTCGTTCACCCACGGTGTGTGTAGGACCCCAGCTCCTTCTTTACGGCACACATCGATCGATGTGCCTCTCTAGCTAGGTGTACCTACCACAAACACAAGCTTCCCCTCTTGTCTTCTCACCGTCCATGCCTCACTCCCACCACTCTTTTCATCGATCTCGTACTCGCACACTCCTTCCCCTTGATATAGTATGCCTCTCGCACCACCTCCTAGATGCATCCCTCTCTCTCTCTATCCTGCTGCCCGGGCATTATTTGCTTCTAACACATACATGCATGTATACCGATCGATCTCCCTACATATACCTAGGTCGACTTTAACTATTTCCCCCCCACCCATCGATCGACGTACCTCACAAGTTATGTCTCTCCTTTATCTGACAAAGGATGATTGATCTTCCTATGTACTTACGTCAGCTTACCGCAGCCATATCGTCCCCCCTCATCATTCGTGCATGCCTTCTGACCCGTCTCTCTCATGCACATGCATACATAGGCAGCCATCCCCTCTCTTATTGATATTGCAGGCATGCCCTCCATTTGTCTAGCAAGCCTCTCCCACCATTTGTTAGAAGCAACTCCACTACCACCCCCTCCAACACTCTAGTTCTGTCTCTCTCCCAACCTTATTCCTCTCCTACACATATGCTTGGATGTCGATTGATCTCCCTTAATACATAAGGTAGGCCTCTCTCCTCCTACACACATATACCATCCATTGTACCTCTATAGTTAATTAGGTCCCCCCCACCACACACCGATAGTTGAGCGCTGTAGGTAGGTATCCATGCCACAAAGACAAACTGCACCGGTCCCCTCTCACGTTCCAGTAGGCCAGCCACTCTATATCTTTGACGTGGGCACACACAAATTTGATGGCACTCTTTATCGATCGCGCGCGTGCGCACACACACACACATCATCCCTCTCTTCGATTCTATGGATACCTCAAGCCTATGATACCTCCACTCTCTTCTCGTGGATCGCCCCCTCTATATATATGATATATCCAGGACTCTATTTCATACACATTCCATATGTTACATTTTTTGACTGACCCTCCCCCCCCCCAAAAAACACTCATGAACCCACACACTATATCTCTCTACGTTTGTATCTCTCTCACACAACCCCACATAGGTGGTGTACGTACACAAAGAGAATAGGTGCACGTACTCATGATTCATGCCCATCCACACCCGCGCGGGTACATGGTCGAGCTCATTTCTATACAAAATGGCAGCCCACGTGCTAATTTGAATGCGTGTAGCAGTTGTTTACCTACGGAGGTCATGTACCACGCGTGCACGAAACAAAGTTTGACTTGATGCATTGGCGTGTTATTTTTAAATAAAGTTATATCGCTCGATGACACGTACACAGAATATAAAATGATTTTTACAGAGAAAAAGGTAGTCCGCTCCACTATATACAATGGAGCCTGCCTGCTTGGGTTTGTCTCTCTTCAGAGTATCTAACACAAGGCGGCGGTGGCCTCTCTCTCTCACCGTTGGTCACTGATCCGGCCGCATCCCGTCCGCCGGGGGAAACGGAGGATGTGCATCGTTTCTCCGTTCTACGGCGCCGAGGCAGCACGTCCCGATCTACGGTACCTGCCGTTCTCTCTGACCAAGCTCCGGTGCGGTAGGTCCTACGCCATCTGCTCGCTGCCGCAGTATGGGCAGATCCCACCCGCCGCCGCTCACCTAGTTACATCCCGACGACCCCCAGGTATCCCCTCCGGCCTTGGTCCACTGCCTGTCTTCCCACGTCGCTGCATGTGGAAAATCTTGCATGTGGATCTTGCATAGTTCTTTGCCCAAAACGTAGCTCATCCGGCGTACTTTCCATATTGCAATATCGTCCTCACACCATTTAGACAAACACAACTGTGTTGTTATCTTCCCTTAGGACAAGGAATATGCTTCTTTTTTGTCGTCGTATGTGTCATCAACTGTTATTGCCCAGTAATTTTTTCCTTTCTACCTCTTTTTTGCAAACAGGGCTATCCATTTCACCTCGTTGCTATTGCGACCTTTTGGTGAACTGCACAAATCACTTTTTTCTTAAGAGTGTTTTGTGCAGTTGTACTAAAATGTCACACGAGCAACGTCTCTATATTTCAGTGCGACTGGAGAAAGGGAGATTAGTTTTTCTCTATCCTCCTCATCCAACTCCGAGCCTAATCTTCTCCAACTAGTTAGTCTTAAGAGAGACTGCAAAGGTGACTGGCTTCTATTTGTGTGTTTATTGTTTCATCAGCAGTCCTCTATTATCTTAATCACACTTAATATCTTTGGAACAGGGATGCTCAACTCTATTTTAGTGGAACTGCACAAAATGATTGGAATGTTACATGCTCCACACAACTACTTTTCTCCCAACATGCCTTGTTGATTTAGACAGAGCTAGGGGGACGTTGCTGCCAATGAAAGCATGGATCAATTTTAATTTAACACCTTCTCACAACTTTGTCTTCATTTGTGATGTAAATATTAGCTCTGATATGCTAATCATTGAGATGCATTAGCAAGGAAGTTAGTTTTTTATCATTTACGAAAGAGTATCGATGGCAAGACACAAGAAACAAAAGCTGAAAGCTCAGAGCATTGTACAATTTCATGTCACTGGAAAATTATTTGTATAGTACGTCAATTATGTAAACAAATCCTGGAAGCTTGATAGCATTGCCAGAAGCCTCTTCAGCATCCGGGTCCATGTGCCATGCACAAAATTATACTCATTTATTCCTAAATATTTGTCTTTTTACAAATTTCAAATGGGCATATATTAGAGTGTAGATTCACTCATTTTGCTTCATATGTAGTCACTCGATGAAATCTCTAGAAAGACAAATACTTTGGAGTATATTTAAGAACCGAGGGAGTAGTGCACAACCGCATGGGAGACTCAGCCCGGTCGTTGCGCCACATTAATAGTGAGTAATGAGCAGTCAAGTCATAAGCCCCACCTTTCCCACTGTAAGTTGCTCGGAAGAAGCAACCATCAATACACTCTTCTTTGAATCCGCTCATACTACATCCATCACTGTTTATAGAGCGCGCTTCAAAAAAAATCTCTGGGACCAAGGCGACTAGCGATCGGCCTGAAAAATAGCATTGGTAGTTATAGCACGGCGTCTATTAGCGTACACACATGCATGCAGTGCTTCCACCCCGAGTACACACATGCATCTAGTTACTCCACTCTGTAGTACACCGAGAGAAAATTGTGGACTTGATTGTGGTTACCACGCCCTAATTAATTGAGCATTAAACCAAACGCATCTAAAGTCTCTCTAGTGGTGGAAATGCATGGAGAGAAATGCATTAGAATGAAGTGTGCCATGTAAACTGTGACGGAGGGAGGAGTAGTATGAAGGTGCAAAACCAAGTACGCGTATGGCCAGTCGGTCAACACAGTTCCTCTTGGCATATCACTGACATGTGGGACTGGAGTGTGAGCAAACCGATCTCAATTGACGGCAAAATGGCCAACCCGCCGTTCCTTGAGAGAGATGAGGAGTGAGAACACACAGACGGGCTCACACGGAGGCCAAGAGATATTCGAGCATGGTTGATCGATATCATCATTACATGTTTGATGTTTTCAATACTACTATTGGGCTGCCGTTTTCCGCCCTTCTCCCAAATAAATGTGTACTTTATTAGAGATTAAAATAAAATAAGAGTACATGCGCTCCACCATGCGGTTCTAGTAGTATTACAACTCGTACTACTAAACCTTGCGCTTGGCTCTTCGCCTCTTCGGGAAGTCGAACAATGATGGTACTCTGCATGTTGGGTACTACAGTGTATGCCTCTGGCAACTTGACACCGAATGAACTGATGCATGTCCACCGCCTAGGCGAGGGTAGGTTGCATTAGTCAAAAGGCGTAAGCGAGCTTCACCTTGTCCTGCAAGCTTATCCTTGTTCCGCGAGTTGATGGGACACACCAAAAAGTAGTGCTAGTCCACACTCCCTCCTTCCCGGTTAATACGGCTTAATTTTGCTTGTTGGTGAATGAGAGAGCTTTAGTCATATATAAACATTGTTAGGATGATCAACCAAGAGACTGGTCACTAGGAAGTGAGGTACCCTGAAAAAGAAGAAGAAGGAAGCGAGGTGTTTCATCAGGCCAGCTATAACACCCTCGATGCGACTATATCTCCCATGTGTCGAGGCACGACTTAGAGGCATAATCGCATTGAAGGCATATGTCGCAAGTTAGGCAATCTTCACAACATCCCATGTAATATGATAATAAAAGGGGAGATAACATAGTTGGCTTACACTCGCCACGTCAATCAAGTACATAAATAACATTACATCATCCAAACACTCATGGCCTGACTACGGCGCCAAAATAAAAGAGAACCCAACAAGCGACACGGTCCCGATCACCCCCAACTGGGCACCACTACGGATCATCAGGAAAGGAAACATAGTAACGTTGAGAGTCCTCGTCGAACTCCCACTTGAGCTCAAGCGCGTCTCCTGGAGCGGAATCATCAGGCCCTGCATCTGGTGTAATAGTAATCTGTGAGCCACAGGGACTCAGCAATCTCGCGCCCTCGCGATCAAGACTATTTAAGCTTATAGGTATGGCAAGGTAAAAATGGAGCTGCAGCAAGCGACTAGCGAATATGGTGGCTAACTTATTCGCAAAGAGAGCGGGAAGAGGAGGCAAAGCGCGAGCGAGAAACTAGAGAGCAACCTGCGCAAACATAATTCCAACACCGTGTCCACTTCCCGGACTCCGCCGAGAAGAGGCCATCACGGTAACACACTCAGTTGATTCATTTTAACTAGTTAAGGTTAAAGTTATCTACAACCGGGCATTAACAAATTCCCATCTGCCCATAACCGCGGGCACGGCTTTCGAAAGTTCAAATCCCTGCAGGGGAGTCCCAACTTAGCCCATGATAAGCTCTCATGGTCAACGAAGGAATAGACCTCCTCCCAAGATGTTCCGATTAGACTCGGTATCTCGGTTCTTCAAGACACTTCGACAGGTTAAAAATAGACCAGCAACACCGCCCGAACGTGCCGACAAATCCCAATAGGAGCTGCACATATCTCTTTCTCAGGGCACACTCAGATTGTCTAAACTTCCGGTAGGCCAGCCTAGAGTTGCCCCTGGTAGCACCGGCGGCTGACAGTTTGGACCAACACTCAGAGGAGCACTGGCCCGGGGGGGGGGGGGTTAAAAAAGATGACCCTCGGGCTCCGGAAACCCAAGGGAAAAGAGGCTAGGTGGCAAATGGTAAAACCAAGGTTGGGCATTGCTGGAAAAGCTTTAATCAAGGCGAACTATCAAGGGGTTCCCAATATAACCCAACCGCGTAAGGAACGCAAAATCCGGGAATATAACACCGATATGACGGAAACTAGGGCGGCAAGAGTGGAACAAAACACTAGGGGAGAGGCCGAGCCTTCCACCCTTTACCAAGTATATAGATGCATTAAGATAACAAGATAATATAATGATATCCCAACAAGTAAATAAATGTTCCAACAAGGAACGGCCTCCAATCTTCACCTGCAACTAGCAACGCTATATGAGGGTCTAAGCAAAGCGGTAACATAGCCAATCAACGGTTTGCTAGGACATGGTGGGTTAGAGGTTTGACATGGAAATTTAGGAGGCTTGAAAGCAAGTGGTACGCATCATAGCATTGGCATAGAAAAAGAGCGAGCAAACTAGCATAGCAAAGATAGTAGTGATTTCGAGGGTATGATCATCTTGCCTGCAAAGTTGTCAGAGTTGACTGGATCCTCAAAAGCAAACTCCACGGGCTCCTCGTTAGCAAACTCGTCTCCCGGCTCTACCCAAACAAGACAAACAGGCAACAAGGACACAAATCAACCACGTGCAAGGATCAAGCAAAATGATGCAAAGATGGTATGCTATGCGGGATGCGATGCGGGATGCATATGCAAGATGTGACAAGGTATGCATGACCCTGGCCTCAACAAGGGAATCCAAGTATGCCACTGGAAAGAAGAGATGAAATTGCTTGAAAACGATATAAAGAACGCCGGAATCGGAGTTACGGTTTGGAAATGGCAAGCGATTCAAATATGACACCGGACTGCGATTTACAGCAAGTAGCCATCTAAATGCAACGAAATGAACATGCTACAGCACCCAAACATGATAACAAAATACATGGCAGGGATGCATTCAATATGCTTAACAAAAATATAGCACTGAGCTACGGCCAATTCATCCATTAACAGGTTCAAACAAGCATGGCAAAAATGCATATGGCAAACAGATTTCAGACTTAGTGAAATTAACACTTGTCTGGAATTTCAGATCAGGTAGCACTCTTCGGAGCAACAAAACTACATGCTACAGGACCTGAACATGGCAAAGTAAAGCATGGCATGGAGCTACTCAAAGAGCTTAACAAAAGTCCCTTAGTGACCTTGAGCCAAAAGGGATCAGAAAATACAATTGCAAGCATGTGAACATAGCAAAAACATAATCAGATCACAGACTTAGTGAAAACTGGAGCATGCTGAAAACAGATATCAAGTAGGCATGTTTACGAGCTCGATGCACTCAATACAGAGCAAGACATGATAAGCTAAGCATACATCTATCAAGAACACACACAATACAAGCTATACATGGCAAGAATAATAGCATAGCATGCACGGATCAACTACAACATCATTGGAAAAATTGCAAACAAGTTGACAATCTGCCCAGATTCACAAAGTAGCAAAAGTAGAGCTCGATTGACTCAAGCTAGGGTGCTCCATAATTGCAAACAAAGACATGGATGGATAGAGCATTACAAGATTAACAAAACATCCTTACTGATCATCCTCAAAAGAGGCACGGATCACTAGGAAACAACATGAACATATGGCCATATGAGATAAACAGCTCAAGGACTTAGCGGAAATGCTAAGTCCCTGAATCAGAATTACCAAGAGCCTCACTTTGCAAGCTTGTGCTAGTCACCACACACATCACAAAAATACATGGGTTGCACCTCTGGAAAGATGACAAAACCCTTAACAAAACATATGTAGAACTCATGGTCATAACATGCACACAATAATCATGGCAAAAATGACAAAAAACTAAATGGAGCAGCAGATCTGACAAATATCTCAAGTAGCCCTTTTCTAACCGCCTTTCGGGCATCAAGATGAACTCAAAAGAAAATGATGCAATGGAATGAAATGATGTACTCACTGAGATGAACATTTTGATATGCTATATGCATGAATCGGAGCTACGGATGCAAAGTTATAGCATGTCAACCCTAATATTTCAGATCTGGATCGGGGCACACGGAACGAGGTCCGCCGGAGCACTGTTCACCGGTGCCGGAGTTTCGTAGGAGCCAGCGTGACGGCATAGAGGCGGCGGGGTCGAGGCCGGTCGCCGGAGCGGGTTCCGGCCGGCGGGCGCGGCGGCTTGGCAAGGCGAGAAGGGAGCCGGGCGGCGAGCTGGTGTGGCGGCGGTGATGCACGGCGCCGGCGACGGGCGGCGATGGCGCCACGGCGGCGCGGCGGCGCCGAACGGCGGGGCGAGGGGCGGCGCAGCGAGGCGCCCGGGAGGAGGAGGCGAGGCCCGGGCACGGAACGGAGGGGGCCGGCCTTGGGCCCGGCGGGCCTCGGTGGCGGCGCGGGCAGGAGCCGCCACATGGCGTGCCCTGGTTCGCCGCGGGCGGCGGCGGCAGCTTGTCCGGCCGGCACGGACGTGTCCGGCGCGGCGCGGTAGAATTTTTTTAGGGTTATGGGTGGAGAGGACCCGGAATTTTGGAGGAGGGGCTAGTTTTATAGGTAGAGGGAGCTAGGAGAGTCCAAATGAGGTGCGGTTTTCGGCCACGCGATCATGATCGAACGATCTAGATGATGGAGAATGCTTAGGTGGGTTTTGGGCCAAATTGGAGGGGTGTTGGGCTACAACACACACGAGGCCTTTTCGGTCCCTCAGTTAACCGTTGGAGTATCAAACGAAGTCCAAATGATACGAAACTTGACAGGCGGTCCCGGTAGTAAACCAAGGCCGCTTGGCAAGTCTCGGTCCAATCCGGAAATGTTTAATCCTCACACACGAAAGAAAGGTAGAAATGACCACCGGAGGAGAACGAAGCGCCAGAATGCAAAACGAACAACGGGGAAAATGCTCGAATGCATGAGATGAACACATATGCAAATGCAATGCACATGATGACATGATATGAGATGCATGACAACGAGAACAACACACGGAGACAAAACCCGAACCCGAGAAAATAAAATAACTTAACGTCGGAAATGGCAAGAGTTGGAGTACAAATTGGGAAAGTTACATCCGGGGTGTTACAACACTCCACCACTACGAAAGGATCTCGTCCCGAGATCTAGGACTGAAAGAACGCCGGGTATTCAGAACGGAGGTTATCCTCGCGTTCCTAGGTAGCTTCACGGTCGGAATGATGTGACGACTTGACTTTGAGAAATTTGATTGACTTGTTGCGAGTCTTGCGTTCAGTCTCTTCAAGAATTGCAACTGGGTGCTCACGATAAGAGAGATCTTCTTGGAGCTCAATGTCCTCGAAGTTGACGGTGCGGTCAGGAGTCTTGAAACACTTTCGGAGCTGAGAGACATGGAACACGTCATGAACATTAGCAAAGTTTGCAGGAAGCTCGAGTTGATAGGCGAGGTCGCCTCTCTTGCTGACAATCTTGAAAGGTCCCACGTATCTAGGGGCAAGCTTCCCTTTGATACCGAAGCGACGAGTACCTTTCATAGGAGAGACGCGGAGGTAAACATGATCTCCGATCTCGAAAACCAAATCACGGTGCTTACTATCATAGTAGCTCTTCTGGCAGGATTGGGCTGCTTTGAGGTTATCTCGAATGACTTTGCACATTTCCTCTGCCTCTGTGATTAAGTCATTACCCAAAAGCTGACGTTCACCGGTTTCAGACCAGTTGAGAGGGGTACAGCACTTCCTGCCATACAGAATTTCAAATGGGGCCTTGCCCGAACTTGCTTGAAAACTGTTGTTGTAGGAGAATTCAGCATAAGGAAGACAATCCTCCCACTTCATGCCGAAGGAGATCATACAAGCCCTGAGCATATCTTCAAGAATCTGGTTGACACGCTCGACTTGACCTCTAGTTTGAGGATGGAAAGATGTGCTGAAGCAGATGTTGGTGCCCATGGCCTTCTGAAAAGAATCCCAAAACTTGCATGTAAAGATGCTGCCACGGTCTGAAGAGATCACTTGTGGAATACCGTGCAGAGAGACAATCCGAGAGGTATAGAGTTCCGCCAATTGAGATGCAGTGATTGACTCTTTGATAGGCAGAAAGTGAGCCACTTTGGTGAGTTTGTCGATGACAACGAATATAGCATCATTGCCACGCTTGGACTTTGGAAACCCAGTCACGAAGTCCATCTCAATGTGGTCAAACTTCCATTCTGGAATGGCAAGAAGTTGGAGGAGACCGGCTGGCCTTTGGTGTTCTGCCTTCACTCTTCTGCAGACATCACATTCATTCACGAATTGAGCAATCTCGCGCTTCATTCGAGTCCACCAATAAGCCTGCTTAAGGTCCTGATACATCTTCGTGCTCCCAGGGTGGATGGAGAGGAGAGAATTGTGAGCCTCGTTCATGATCACTTTACGGAGGTCACCTTTGGGTACAACAATACGATCCTCGAAGAAGAGAGTATCTTTGTCATCAAGGCGGTAGCACTTGTACTTGGGTTGACTCTTGGCAATCCCAATCTTCACCTTTTTCACCATAGCATCAAGAAGCTGGGCTTGGCGAATCTGGTCTTCCAAGGTAGGAGAGACTTGAAGGTTGGCGAGGAAACCTTGCGGAACAATTTGCAGATTAAGTTTGCGGAAATCTTCACAAAGCCCGGGTTGGTAAGGCTTAAGAATCAGACTGTTGCAATAAGCTTTTCTGCTCAATGCGTCAGCAATCACATTGGCCTTGCCTGGAGTATACTCGATACTCGGATTATACTCTTGAATCATTTCGACCCATCGAGTTTGCCTGAGGTTGAGATTAGGCTGAGTGAAGATGTACTTGAGACTCTTGTGATCAGTGAAAATGTCCACTTTTCTTCCCAATAAGAGATGTCTCCAAGTAAAAAGAGCATGCACAACTGCCGCCAACTCGAGATCATGAGTGGGGTAGTTCTTCTCATTAGGCTTCAACTGGCGAGAGGTATAAGCAACAACTTTCTTCTCTTGCATCAAAACTGCGCCAAGACCTTGAAGAGAGGCATCACAAAAGACCTCGTACGGCTTGGATTCATCAGGCGGAGTCAGAACTGGAGCAGTGATCAATTTCTCTTTCAAAGTGTTGAAAGCAATGACACACTACGGAGACCAAACGTACTTGACGTGCTTCTGGAGAAGATTTGAGAGAGGCTTCGCGATCTTAGAAAAGTTCTCAATGAATCTTCGGCAATAGCTTGCGAGACCGAGGAAGCTATGGAGTTGCTTCATGTTCTGAGGAGGTTCCCAATTCACAATTGCGGACACCTTCTCAGGATTCACAGCAATGCCCTTGGCAGAGATGATATGACCAAGATAAAGAACCTCATCGAGACAAAATTCGCACTTGGAGAACTTGGCGTAGAACTGGTGTTCCCTCAGCTTATCAAGAACCAAACGCAAGTGCTTGGCATGATCTTCCTTGTTCTTCGAGAAAACCAGAATGTCGTCGAGATATACCAAAACGAAGTCATTGGTGTAGGCGTTGAAGATGAAGTTCATCATACGAGAGAACGTCGGAGGAGCGTTGACGAGGCCAAAAGACATGACAGTGTATTCATATGAACCATAGCTTGTCCTAAAAGCCGTCTTGGGAATATCTTGCTCACGGATTCGAATCTGATGATAACCCATACGGAGATCAAGCTTGGAGAATACTTGGGCACCTTTGAGTTGTTCGAACAGCTCGTTGATGTTAGGAAGTGGGTATTTGTTCTTGATGGTCTTCTTGTTTAATGGACGGTAATCAACACAAAGTCGGTCCGTTCCATCCTTCTTCTTCACAAAAAGAACACCACAACCCCACGGAGAAGAACTAGGCCGGATGAGACCCATTTTCTCTTGAATATCGAGTTGCTTCTTCAGCTCCTTCAACTCTTCAGGTCCGAGCTTGTAAGGACGCTTGCACACAGGTTCCGTGCCAGGCTAAGGATCAACAACGAATTCAATTGGCCGGTGCGGAGGCATTCCTGGAAGCTCTTCTAGAAAGACGTCTTGATATTCGCAAACGACTGGAATTTGAGAGATAGCATCCAGTTCACCCTTCTCATTGAGAGAAAACAGACGGATAGTATTATCCCGAGCGGCAAAGACAATTACATCCTCAGACGAATGAGTCAATTGAATCTGCCTGGCTGCACAATCAAGCTGAGCCTTGTGCTTAGAAAGCCAATCCATTCTGAGAATAAGATCAATATCCGAGTTACCAAGGATCATTGGAGAAGCCAGAAACTTGAAATCACCCATCGAGATAGAAATATCCGGAACTTCGTAGTTAGCAAGCAAGCATCTACCCGGAGAGACAACTGCTAATGGCTTATGCAAAACTTGAGAAAACCACCCATGCTTAGATGCAAAAGGTCTCGAGATAAAGCAATGCGATGCACCAGTGTCAAAAAGAACTTTTGCAGGAACATCATTAACAGGAAGGTTACCCATGATGACATCTTAAGAATCCTCTGCCTGAGCTGCATTCACCATATTGACCTTGGCATACTTGGGGTTATGCTTGACCACAGCTGTACTTGCTGATCTGATAGGAGGAGGAGGAGGAGGAAGACGCCTCTGGTTGAAACACTTGTTGGCATAGTGACCCTTCTGTTGGCACTTGTTGCACGTGACCTCTGAAAGCGGACGGTGATACGGAGCACTCGATCTTGGAGCTTGAGACGAAGTCTTGTTCTGAAAGCCGGGTTGGGGGGGGGGGGAAGATCCACTGCCACCTTTGCTCTTCTGCTGATACGGCTGACGGAACGGAGGAGGAGGAAGCCAATACTTCTGCTGCTTGGCCACTTGAGTAGAGGAAGAAGGAGTAACATCTCTGACTCGCTTCTTGGAAGCATCACACCTCAGCTGAGCAGCCTCTTGCTTCAATACCATGTTGTAGAACTCACCGTATCTCAAGGGCTCGAAAAGAACAAGAGCTAGTTGTATTTCTTCTCTGAGACCACCCTTGAACTAGTATATCATCCTCTTCTCATCAGGAACGTCCTGCTTGGCAAAGCGGGCGAGCTTCTGGAACAACTTGTTGTAGTCATAGACAGACAAAGAGCCTTGCTTCAGGTTGCGAAATTCCTCACGCTTGCTTTCAACCACGCTCTGAGGAATATGATGAGCTCGGAAATCTCGACGGAATTCATCCCAAGTGATAACACGTCCACCTCTGGAATCCTTGTATTGCTAGAACCATTCTGCAGCTTGATCTTTGAGTTGGAAGGAAGAGAACTTGACAAAGTCCTCAGGACTAACGTTACTATACTCGAAATGCTTGCACAGATCCACAAGCCAATCGTCAGCATCGGTTGCCTCAACACAATTGCTGAAAGTCTTTGGCCCGTTAGCAAGGAACTGGTTGAGTGAAGCAAAGTGATTCTGAATGTTGCCTTGGTTCCCTTGGTTGCCTTGATTGCGCTCTTGGAGAATTTTCATGATCAACTGTGTGTTTGCATTGGTTGCGGCCATCACAGCTTGCCATGCCTCCGGAGGAGGTGGATGTGGTGGCGGATCAGGATTCGGAGTCGTGCGCGTTGGAGGAGCCATCCTGAAGAGGTTGACATCCATTAGCACATTGATAGACAAATATTGAAGCTGAATCCAACGGAATGAAAATTGCAACATATAGTCTTCACATCCGAACAAAATGAACGAATGCATTCCTCTTGAAATGGTCACATATCCATAAATTGAGAAGCCACGTAGAATTTAGGTAGAGAAATAAATCAACAAGGTACGGATCAAGAACGAATAATCGGTAAGAAATCCCAATCTCAAACCAATATTCGTGGAAGAAGAACTAGAGCTACTAGAATTCCCACCTATGAAACTCCCGAACCTTTCCGGTTATGCAATCAGGTGTTGGGGATACAAGGGAAGCATAATATCTCACCCAAACTAGCAAATCCTACATCTAGCTGTATCCATCCTTCAACACATAACTGAGAAAAACTTCGGAAACCATCTACCTCAACCTTCGAAAAGCATCCGTTATACAAGTTATGGCGATACTCCCGAACTCCCGCCCCAGTACTGGGTGGCGTCGAGGTTATCTCACCAACGAACTGCATAAAAGAGATTTTCGATGTCGGCGTACTAAACTCAGGTATTCCAGAACTGCAACGATAAAATTATGACGACAACACCTCAGAGCTCAACTCCCCGGGACACTTCCACAAAACCCCTGACAGGAGGCACCAAGACAATGTTCTCATCATAACACCATCGGAACGATTCCAAGATACCCGCGTGATCCTAAAATTTTTTTTAGTGAAATTTGAGAAGAGTTAAAACTCTACATCAGGATGCCTTACCAGAGCGATGAGGAGACTGGGAAGTAAAAAAGAATTCCTAAACTCTCCGATATATAATTCCTAAATGACTCAAAACATTTTTCTAGACACAACTTGGCCGCTAAAAACGATCAAGCAATGGGGCTCCTAAGGTCGGGGAAGGCTCTGATACCAACTTATAACACCCTCGATGCGACTATATCTCCCACGTGTCGAGGCACGACTTAGAGGCATAATCGCATTGAAGGCATATGTCGCAAGTTAGGCAATCTTCACAACATCCCATGTAATATGATAATAAAAGGGGAGATAACATAGTTGGCTTACACTCGCCACGTCAATCAAGTACATAAATAACATTACATCATCCAAACACTCATGGCCCGACTACGGCGCCAAAATAAAAGAGAACCCAACAAGTGACACAGTCCCGATCACCCCCAACTAGGCACCACTACGGATCATCAGTGAAAGGAAACATAGTAACGTTGAGAGTCTCGTCGAACTCCCACTTGAGCTCAAGCGCGTCACCTGGAGCGGAATCATCAGGCCCTGCATCTGGTGTAATAGTAATCTGTGAGCCACAGGGACTCAGCAATCTCGCACCCTCGCGATCAAGACTATTTAAGCTTATAGGTAGGCAAGGTAAAAATAGTGGAGTTGCAGCAAGCGACTAGCAAATATGGTGGCTAACTTATTCGCAAAAGAGAGCGAGAAGAGGAGGCAAAGCGCGAGCGAGAAACTAGAGAGCAACCTGCGCAAACATTACTCCAACACCGTGTCCACTTCCCGGACTCCGCCGAGAAGAGGCCATCACGGTAACACACTCAGTTGATTCATTTTAATTAAGTTAAGGTTCAAGTTATCTACAACCGGACATTAACAAATTCCCATCTGCCCATAACCGCGGGCACGGCTTTCGAAAGTTCAAATCCCTGCAGGGGAGTCCCAACTTAGCCCATGACAAGCTCTCACGGTCAACGAAGGAATAGACCTCCTCCCAAGACGTTCCGATCAGACTCGGTATCTCGGTTCTTCAAGACACTTCGACAGGTTAAAACAAGACCAGCAACACCGCCCGAATGTGCCGACAAATCCCGATAGGAGCTGCACATATCTCTTTCTCAGGGCACACTCAGATTGTCTAAACTTCCGGTAGGCCAGCCCAGAGTTGCCCCTGGTAGCCACCGGCGGCTGACAGTTGGACCAACACTCAGAGGAGCACTGGCCCGGGGGGGTTTAAAATAAGATGACCCTCGGGCTCCGGAAACCCAAGGGAAAAGAGGCTAGGTGGCAAATGGTATAAAACCAAGGTTGGGCATTGCTGGAAAAGCTTTAATCAAGGCGAACTATCAAGGGGTTCCCATTATAACCCAACCGCGTAAGGAACGCAAAATCCGAGAACATAACACCGATATGATGGAAACTAGAGCGGCAAGAGTGGAACAAAACACTAGGCGAGAGGCCGAGCCTTCCACCCTTTACCAAGTATATAGATGCATTAAGATAACAAGATAATATAATGATATCCCAACAAGTAAATAAATGTTCCAACAAGGAACGGCCTCCAATCTTCACCTACAACTAGCAGCGCTATATGAGGGGCTAAGCAAAGCGGTAACATAGCCAATCAACGGTTTGCTAGGACATGGTGGGTTAGAGGTTTGACATGGCAATTTGGGAGGCTTGAAAGCAAGTGGTAGGCATCGTAGCATTGGCATAGCAAAAGAGCGAGCAAACTAGCATAGCAAAGATAGTAGTGATTTCGAGGGTATGATCATCTTGCCTGCAAAGTTGTCAGAGTTGACTGGATCCTCGAAAGCAAACTCAACGGGCTCCTCGTTAGCAAACTCGTCTCCCGGCTCTACCCAAACAAGACAAACAAGCAACAAGGACACAAATCAACCACGTGCAAGGATCAAGCAAAATGATGCAAAGATGGTATGCTATGCGGGATGCGATGCGGGATGCATATGCAAAATGTGACAAGGAATGCATGACCCTGGCCTCAACTTGGGAATCCAAGTGTGCCACTGGAAATAAGAGATGAAATTGCTTGAAAACGATATAAAGAACGCCGGAATCGGAGTTACGGTATGGAAATGGCAAGCGATTCAAATATGACACCGGACTGCGATTTACAGCAAGTAGCCATCTAAATGCAACGAAATGAACATGCTACAGCACCCAAACATGATAACAAAATACATGGAAGGGATGCATTCAAGATTCTTAACAAAAGTCTAGCACTGAGCTACGGCCAATTCATCCATTAACAGGTTCAAACAAGCATGACAAAAATGCATATGGCAAACAGATTTCAGACTTAGTGAAATTAACACTTGTCTGGAATTTCAGATCAGGTAGCACTCTTCGGAGCAAGAAAACTACATGCTACAGGACCTGAACATGGCAAAGTAAAGCATGGCACGGAGCTACTCAAAGAGCTTAACAAAAGTCCCTTAGTGACCTTGAGCCAAAAGGGATCAGAAAATACAATTGCAAGCATGTGAACATAGCAAAAACATAATCAGATCACAGACTTAGTGAAAACTGGAGCATGCTGAAAACAGATATCAAGTAGGCATGTTTACGAGCTCGATGCACTCAATATAGAGCAAGACATGATAAGCTAAGCATACATCTATCAAAAACACACACAATGCAAGCTAGAAATGTCAAGAATAATAGCATAGCATGCACGGATCAACTACAACATCATCGGCAATATTGCAAACAAGTTGACAATCTGCCTAGATTCACAAAGTAGCAAAAGTAGAGCTCGATTGACTCAAGCTAGGTTGCTCCATAATTTCAAACAAAGACATGGATGGATAGAGCACTACAAGATTGACAAAACATCCATACTGATCATCCTCAAAAGAGGCATGGATCACTAGGAAACAACATGAACATATGGCCATATGAGATAAACAGCTCAAGGACTTAGTGGAAATGCTAAGTCCCTGAAATCAGAATTACCAAGAGCCTCACTTTGCAAGCTTGTGCTAGTCACCACACACATCACAAAAATACATGGGTTGCACCTCTAGAAAGATGACAAAACCCTTAACAAAACATATGTAGAACTCATGGTCATAACATGCACACAATAATCATGGCAAAAATGACAAAAAGCTAAATGGAGCAGCAGATCTGACAAATATCTCAAGTAGCCCTCTTCTAACAGAATTTCAGGCATGAAGATGAACTCAAAAGAAAATGATGCAATGGAATGAAATGATGTACTCTCTGAGATGAACATTTCGATATGCTATATGCATATATCGGAGCTACGGATGCAAAGTTATAGCATGATGAAGATGGGCACGTGAGCTAGGGACTTAGGGAAAAAACGGGGTCAGCCCTAATATTTCAGATCTGGATCGGGGCACACGGAACGAGGTCCGCCGGAGCACTGTTCACCGGTGCCGAAGTTCGTCGGAGCCGGCGTGACGGCGGAGAGGCGGCGGGGTCGAGGCCGGTCGCCAGAGCGGCTTGGCGAGGCGGGGAGGGAGCCGGGCGGCAAGGTGGTGTGGCGGCGGTGATGCACGGCGCCGGCGACGGGCGGCGATGGCGCCACGGCAGCGCGGCGGCGCCGGACGGCGGGGTGAGGGGCGGCGTAGCGAGGCGCCTGGGAGGAGGAGGCGAGGCCCGGGCGCCGGACGGAGGGGGCCGGCCTTGGGCCCGGCGGGCCTCGGCGGCGGCGCGGGCAGGAGCCACCACGTGGCGTGCCCTGGTTCGCCGCGGGCGGTGGCGGCGGCTTGTCTGGCCGGCACGGACGTGTCCGGCGCGGCGCGGTAGATTTTTTTTAGGGTTAGGGGTGGAGAGGACCCGGAATTTTGGAGGAGGGGCTAGTTTTATAGGTAGAGGGAGCTAGGAGAGTCCAAATGAGGTGCAGTTTTTGGCCATGCGATCGTAATCGAACGATCTAGATGATGGAGAAGGCTTAGGTGGGTTTTGGGCCAAATTGGAGAGGTGTTGGGCTGCAACACACACGAGGCCTTTTCGGTCCCTCGGTTAACCGTTAGAGTATCAAACGAAGTCCAAATGATACGAAACTTGACAGGCGGTCTACGGTAGTAAACCAAGGCCGCTTGGCAAGTCCCGGTCCAATCCGGAAATGTTTAATCCTCACACACGAAAGAAAGGTAGAAATGACCACCGGAGGAGAACGAAGCGCCGGAATGCAAAACGAACAACGGGGAAAATGCTCGAATGCATGAGATGAACACGTATGCAAATGCAATGCACATGATGACATGATATGAGATGCATGACAACGAGAACAACACACGGAGAAAAAACTCGAACCCGAGAAAATAAAATAACTTAACACCGGAAACGGCAAGAGTTGGAGTACAAATTGGGAAAGTTACATCCGGGGTGTTACACCAGCTCTCAGCCACATTCAAAGTGCAGCAAGCACGGTTCGCACAAAGATGCACCGCAAGGTTTGCTGACCTGTTTACATGCTGAATAACAAAAAAAGAGGAAATATTACCAAGCGCTCCTATTTGTAACAGGATATGAGCCAGAATTAAGCGAGAATTGTGGCGAGTGTTCCATGCAATCAACTTCCGTTATCACATGCGAGAACCCTCGAAGAGAACAAAATGTGTTGAAGATTGGTTTATCACATTTTAAAATATAATAAGAGTGCAAACGCTCCTCCATCGTGTTCCTAGTAGTATAGTACATACCTCTATAGTGCTAGTACTAGTAAACTTTGTGCTTGGTTGTTCGCCTCTTCGGGAAGTCGAACAATAATGGTACTAGTATAGTGTATGCTTCTGGCAATCTGACACCGAATTAACTGTTGCTCGTCCACCGCCTGCGCGAGGGAGAGCTTGCATTACTCAAACGTTTCTCCTTGTCCTGCGAGCCGCCGCGCGCAAGCTTCTCCCGTCCTACAAGCTTCTCCTCGTTCGGCAAGTTGACGGGACACAACAAAGTAATGCTAGTCCATACTGCCTCCTCTCCGGTTAATATGGCTTAATTTCAAACGAGATAAATACACTTTCTGTCACTGTATATTTGTAAAAGTACGGTCAGTGGACTTCATAATACGCTCATTGCGCTCAATATATACATTTTCCGGTGTTTATACGGTCACTAGCTCACCCTGGCTGAGTATGTGTGTGCATGCACGTGTAGGTTGAGCATTTGAGCTTGACGTGTGTGTTTCGTCGTGTGCTTGGACATGCATGCATTAGGGCGTCGCGCGCGTTTTTGTGTCCATGTGTACGAGTGACTGTTGCATGCATGCACGAGGTTGTAGTCCCTCATATTCACATGTTCATAAGTCAATGCTTTGTCAAAATCTTGCATGCAAGGTTTAATCATTTTTTGTTCACGCATGCATTCCCGATATTAATACGTTGGTAAAGACAATTTCTTGAGGAAAACGAGCTCGTGAATTGAGTACAAAGGGGACCAATAAGCCAGGACGGAGGGAGTACCAGTAGTGAACGGGAAGGAGGGAGTAGGTACTAGTAGTACTACGTAACAACATGCAGTAAAAAAATTCCTCTATGCGCATCCTGTCTATGTGTCATGCAATAAAATAGAGATAAGTACAAGTGAGACTCAGGAACAGTCATACACGTAGGGGGAGTACATGTAGGGGCCACTAAGGAGCAGTCATTGCACTCAATATATACATTTTCCGGTGTTTATACGGTCACTAGCTAACCCTGGCTGAGTATGTGTGTGCATGCACGTGTAGGTTGAGCACTTGAGCTTGACCGTGTGTGTTTCGTTGTGTGCTTGGACATGCATGCATTAGGGCGTCGCGCGCGTTTTTGTGTCCATGTGTACGAGTGACTGTTGCATGCATGCACGAGGTTGTAGTCCCTCATATTCACATGTTCATAAGTCAATGCTTTGTCAAAATGTTGCATGCAAGGTTTAATCATTTGTTTTTCACGCATGCATTCCCGATATTAATATGTTGGTAAAGACAATTTCTTGAGGAAAACGAGCTCGTGAATTGAGTACAAAGGGGACCAATAAGCCAGGACAGAGGGAGTACCAGTAGTGAACCGGAAGGAGGGAGTAGGTACTAGTAGTACTATGTAACAACGTGCAGTAAAAAAATTCCTCTATGCGCATCCTGTCTACGTGTCATGCAAGAAAATAGACATAAGTACAAGTGAGACTCAAGAACAGTCATACACGTAGGGGGAGTACATGTAGGGGCCACTATGGAGCAATCAAAGCACACAGTAAGTTCGGAAGAAGCAACCATCATTTCACTCTTAGATGACACGTACGCAATATAAAATGGTTGATATGGAGAGAAAAAGAAAACCACTATATATACACTACCAGGAACCTAAGCTACAAGCCTGCTTGGTTGGGTTGCTCTCTTCATAAGCATAGAACGACGGTGGCCACACCGCTGGTCACATATCCGGCCTGATCCCGCCGCTGGGGGAAGGGAACAATGTTCTGCATATACGCGGTCGACATCGGTGAGGGAGAAAACCCACAGTCGGTGCGTCCCAACCGGGGGTCCCCGCGGTGTGGGCTGATGCCGCGTCCCAACCGCCCTTATAGCTACAGCCCGACGTCCCAGGTAGTACATCTTCCTTTTGGAACCGGCTTGCTCCACTGCCGCAGCTCCCCACGTAGCTCCATCTCCATGTCAATCTTTCTCTACTTCTACCGGCTTCTATTTGTGATGAGTTTATGTCTCATGAACTAGTGCCAGTACTATTATTCTAATCACACTTCTTTAATATCTTTGCCATCAGGGATGCTCAGCTCAATTTTAGTGGAACTGCACAAAAGCATTGTATGATCCGAGGGTGCCAGCCGTATTTCCTTCGACAGGTTCTACCTAGCCAAGAAATTAAATCCTGTTTAGGGTTTAGGGTTTAAGTCGTAGTGAACCCATCAGTAGTTTTTCTTTTGTACACGCTCTCACAACTTTTGCTTTAGTTGTGAAGTAAATATTGGATATGACCTTTGAATCATTGAGATGCATCAGCATGTGTGTTAGTTTTCCTTTGTATTTGATGGAATGTTGTAACGGGGCAACCTTGGAGTAGGAATGAAAATGGAGTGGAAAGTTTCCGTTTTTCTGGAGAAAAAATGGAAACGAAGAGAAACCAACGCTTTGTTTCGTTGGATCACACCATCGAGAAAAACCAACGTTTAAATCATGTCAGTCGCATTCGTGTCTCACCCTCCTCCACGGCTCCACCCCACACGGTCGCTCGGCATGCCACTCACTGCAAACCGAGTATACGATAACTTTCCTGCCGGCTTGTCGATGGATCACACCATGGAGTACTAGCACTACTAGAAGAGATTGACGAGTTGGGGGAGGACAGCTAGCTGTAGCACGGACTTCCAAGAACTTTTTACATGCATGTTGTGGCCGGCTATTGCGATCTTTGAACGCGGAGCAGTCGCGTGCAAAGGGAAGCGGCGCGGGCGACGCTCTCTTCACCGGCGCACTGCTTCAATGCCGGCGCCAGTGAGAGGTCGCGTCCGCTCTGGCCGGGCATGAATGCGGCACTGACCGTTTCGAGCGGGAAGCACGCGCGGGTGATGAAGAGGGTTCGGGTTGGTCAGGAGCGGGCGTGGCAGTGGTCCGGACGCCCGCAAACAAGAGATGATGTACGTTAATATTGCTGCGTATATAATTAACAACATATGTGCCAGTTGGACAAATATGATTGGAGATGGAGCTGGAGATGGAGATGGAGATGGAATTTTACGTAAACACAGATATGCATGTCTATGTCTATGTGTGTGTGCGCGATGACTCTCGCGACCTGGAAGCGGGGGCGTGTTCATGATCGAGTTTTCTTTCTTGGTACGTTAAAAAAATTGTCCGCCAATTTTTGTTTCTTTTTTTGGGAACGCACGTATTTTATTTAAAACCACTGCTATGGAGAGATGTTTTCACTCCATTGTATATATAGCCTCTTGTTTGATAGGGTTTCTCGCCTCTCGCTCTCTCACCCTCTCCATATCAAAACAAGATGACATCGTCCACTCTATCTCTCTTCTCACGATGGTCATAGATCCGGCCGAATCTCGTCTGCTGCGGGAGGTGAGGAGGTGCAGCGTTGACGTTGTCGCCGTCGGCGATGGAGGAAGCCGATGCACACCGTCCTCTCTGAGCCGGTGCTGGTGCGGACGAAGGTCCTCCGCGCCCTTGTTCCCTGCAGTCATGTGGGCAGATCCCGCCCGCCTAAGCGACATCTCGCCCACCTGAGGTATAACTTCTTCTATTGGTCCAGCTCCCCAGGTCGCTGCATGTGGGTTTTCTTCTATGCGACTACTCCCCGGCTCCCCATGTACAATAGCTAGGATTCGTCGGCTGGTCCAACATCACCTACTATTATAGTGGAAATGCCACTCGAAAAGTTGTCCTGGTTTATGCCTCGGTGCGGGTATACATGTTGTTTCGACAAAAAGTACATGGTGGTTGTGCGGTCATTGTCCATATGCTCCTATTGCTGCTGCTAATCTAATGCTATCACTGGTTAAATGAAGAAATGTTTTTTTCTCGGGTATCCTAGTTTAGTTCCCATTAAAATAATGATGATGCTTCTGTTTGTTGGTGTACTTCTTATTAATTCTTATTGACAATTGAGATGTGTAGTGACCAGACCTCAAACAGTCTGATCTCTATGCTCCGGTGTCATCCCTGGATCAGTAATGCTGACACCACACAGTACTAGGAGGATTTATAACAGAGTAGCAATCACACACTTATTACATCGAGTGTCTCCATAGAGAACTTATTACAATAAGTATGGCTTAAGGCCATCTATAATGATAACAGTGGAAGGCTTGGACGATAAGTGAGTCCATCAACTCCAACGGCATCACTGAGTATAGAACCACGACCTAAAAACTCCTTAATCGTCGTCTGAAAAGTCTACAACATTAACGTTGCAGCCCGAAACGGGTCAGCACATGGAATATGCTGGCAAGGTAACACATAGAGAATAATGGAATGAAACAGCTATACTATATGCATATTTGGCTGGTAGAAAGATCTATGGTTACAGTTTTGCATAAAGCCAATTTTTCCCTACTTCAAAGGAATAAATTTAATTACTATCATGGTGGTTGTTAAACATTGAGAATGGTTGACAACATTCTCAATCCCAATTAAGCATCATCATTAAACAAAACCCAACAACATTAATTTGGAGTAACATGTTGAGACTCACATGATAATCCAGGTACTAGATACTCAAGATGTTCATAACCGGGGACACGGCTAACCATGATTAGTTTAATACACTCTGCAGAGGTTTGCGCACTTTTCCCCACAAGACTCGATCGCCTCCGTTTGGTTTCTCGCACTACAAGGTGTTTGAGAAGACGGATGACCGAGACATAGTCTTTCAGAAGCGCTAGCACCTTACGATCGGGTAGACCTTACCACCTACATCCCCTACATCTGCTAGTCTACCACTGTAAGAGTTCGCACGACTTAGTCAACTATACTAGAGCCCATAATAGCTTGTGGCTGCACACGGAAGTTTCTAGTATGAATAGTCTCATGATCCCTTTGAGCCTGGGTGGCGGTCCAAAAGAAAACAGGCAAGTCCTGGAATACCCAGGTGCCTCAATCCACCCAGATGTGTGTTTAAGTTGCCACCTTAGATAAACCATTAATTAACAAACTCACATCTGTCATGGATATCACTCACCCAATCCACGTCTACTAGCATAGCATGGCATAATAAGCAAACGTAGAAGTAACTCCCAAAGGTTTGATAATAAACAGGTAATAGGTACTACCTCAACTACTTCCCATCCCACAATTTAATTAGATCCTAATCATGCAATTTGTGAGGATTGATCTAATGCAATAAAACTGGGTAGTAGGAAAGGTATGATCAAAGTGTTACTTGCCTTGCTGATGATCCAGGAAACCTAGCGATTTGAAGTAACAAGCGGCGCACTCCGGGTACTCTATCACAAACAACAAACAAGCATACAATAAGTACTCATCTAATGCATAGGTAAAACTCAAATAAGAGATCTAACCAGAAGGTTCAACTTAAGAACTCCGGTTTGCAAAAAGAATCAAATCAAACGAAGCAACGAAAGTCAAATGGCGAAAGAAAACAACTTCGTTCTACTAATCTGGATCTAGGGAAAATTTTACTGTAGCAAAAACTTGTTTAAGTTGATTAAACGGATAGAGGGTTTTGAGACGAAACTCTAGGTGCTTGAATCGCCTGATTCCGATAAACGAGCGAAAAGTTATACTAAAAAGAAAATCAGATCAGGAATCGCGATCAGAAAAATCACGGATTAAATCCGAGAAAAAGAAAAAATGACGAACGTTCGCTAGAACGAACAAACGGACGAACGCTCGCTATTTAAATAAACCGGAAAACCGATCTATTTAAAAAAACCGAACTAAATGAAAAAACTGACGAAAAACCGAACGGTTTTTCGAAAAATAATAATAATAAAACCGGCGCGGAAATCGAGGCGGTGGCGGACCTCGGGCGACGTGCGGCGGCGGCGGCGTCCGGCGGCGGCGCGGCGCTGGGGGCGGCGGGCAGTGCTGGGCGTGGCTAGGGTTTGGCTGGGGCTGGGCCTCTCCCCCCCGGCTTATATATCCTAACGGGCCGGGAGTCCTAGTCGGACACGGCCCTAGGTCGATCCGTTTTTTTAATATTACGCGCAGAAGAAAAATAAAAAGAAATACTAAACGGACTCCAAAAATTCCGAAATAAATTTTCACGGACTTCTAAAATCAAGCCGCACAAGGTGAACATTTATCTGGGGCATAAATGCAATTTTGAAAAACGCACGTTTTTCCTAAATTCAAATAAAATAACGAAAAACTCTGAAATAAAATCTTATTTGATTTTATTATTAAATCCTCAATATTTCTTTATTTTGGGAAAGTCATTTTATTCCCTCTCTCATAATTTTTGTAATAGAAATAATTGATGATAAAATAAATAAAATCAAATGATCCTATTCTCAAAATTTGAGAAAACTCAAATATGAAAATAATGAATTCCCCAACTCTCTCCGTGGGTCCTTGAGTTGCGCATAATTTCTAGGATCAAAACCCAACGCAAATAAAATATGATATGCAATGATGATCTAATGTATAACATTCCAAATTGAAAATTTGGGATGTTACAATGTCGCTGTTAATCTTGTACCACTGCCAAAACAAAGTAACAACACTATATCCCTTTTTTATACTTTTGCAAACAATGATGCGTATCTCCATACCCAGGCATGTCTTCCTCAATTTTAGTGGAACTGCACAAAATTGGATGACCATTGTTGTTCCGCCTCACTGTCCTCTGCCACGTGGTTCTTCCTTCCTCGAGCTTGATTACTGAGAAGAAATAGACCACAGTGAGGATTTGTCAAACTTCATAGGTGCCTCACCCAAACTTGATGCCAAATGGATGATGCATCACCATGATGACCTATCGATGCTCATGGTTGTGCCTCATGGTTGCATCGGATGGTGAAACTGATCAATTTTCGATGAAAACAAGTTGTCTTCCATCAGTGCTATTTGCTTGTTACCCACAAAGATGATATCCTTCATCAGCTCACGTTGGTTGCATTGGAGACGCAGTCGTCTTCCACGTTGGTGCAATTTTATCACACAATTGGCTATGAACCAAATGTTTCCTCGAAGAAGGATCGATGTTGGTACTAAGAGCATAAGTTTTGTATTGATTTCTAAGCCTTCTCACAACTTTGTCTTCAGCTCCCCTGTAATTTTATTTGTGCAGCTATTAACTTTGATTAAAAAATGATGTGTACTAAAAACCCGGATGGACGTAGTAGCCCTCCATTTTTATTTACTCTGCATATTAGATTTGACCGAATTCAAACTTTGTAAAGTTTGACCAAGTTTAGGCCGAACACAACAAACCATAATTATTGAGAGAGGGAAACTGTATATACTCTCAAACCTTTCCGATAATTGAAATTAAAATTATTTATTTGTACACACTCTCACACGTTTCTGATAATTTGGCGCATGTGTCGTTGTTCACTTAAGGGAGGGTAGTGTACCGCACGTGAAGGACAGGAAGTGCAACCTGGATGCGTGGATCATTAGTTCATCAGAAGTTGTAGTTTTCTTCATTGGTACATTAAATAAAGGGTTTCATTTCGTACTTACACAATTTAAAATGATTGTTATGGAGAGAATAAGAAAACCACTCCACTATATATTAGTAGTATACACAAGTACTATATGGATGCAGCTTCATTGACTTAGTGCACCTGCCTTTGGGTGTATGACAGGTGGGCCCAAAATGTGGCTGGCCCACCTATCATACAGCCAAAGGCAGGTGCAGTTAAGGCACCGGAGCTCAGTCCGTAATACAGTATATATGTAGTACACTATATAAGCTGGAGCCTCAACGCTTGTTCGCTAGGGTTTGCACTCTCCACACTCTCGACACGCTGGAGGCTCAGTGTTCCTTTGCTAGGGTTTGTTATATTCACAGTCTCTCACCCTCTTCACCAGATCTAAACAAGACTGCGTTGGCCTCTGTCTCTCTCTCCCCCCTCACAGCTGGTGAAGGAGGCGTCCGGATCCCGTCGCACCGGGAAGGGGAGGAGGTGCAGTGTTCACTCTATCGCCTTCGGCAAGGGAGGCAATCCACTACCGGCCGCGTTGTTCTCTTTCACACAGCGCCTATGCTGGAGGGCCACCAACCTGTTCTTCCTCACTGCCATACGTAGTGTGGGCAGATCCGGCCTCCCGCCTCATGCCTTGCCACATCCCGACGACCCTAAGGTATAAGTTTCTTTGAAACTGTCATTTCTCTAGCTGCATGCGGATCTTTTTCGGTTCTGTATAGGTCTTGGTTCAAAGAGGAAAGAAGGGTGCGGTGCGGTGGAGCATGAATCTAGGACGTGGTTCAATGAGGAAAGGAGGGAGGGAAAGTAGTATAGACTGGCTATCTAGTCACTTTGTTGGTCGAAAAGAGAAAAAAGGGGGTAACCCAGTACACACATATGTAAGGAACCTACCTCTTTGTTGAAAAAGGAAATAAACTGGGGGTTCAGGTAGTTTGTGCAGGACTAGATTTGCTGCCCTCACATGAGAAAAAGGTTCAAAGAGAAAAAATATGGGACCAACGCAGATATGCTGCTTCGTAACATACTCTGCATCACCCTTTTATACGTGTGGACGCACATGGTGCTGGCATGTCCCATGTCCCATGTCCCATACAACTATTTTGCTATTGTTAATCTAAGAATGCCACTGGTAAATTGAAGCAATGCCACTGTTAAAAGTAAATTACATTTTTAATGAATGTTGTTTTAAGAGAATGTCTCTGTTAATATGAATCAATGCAACCATTTTAGAAATGCTATTGTCCTACTTTGTTTTCCATCAAGATAAGTTATATGCTTCTTTTTGTCGCTGTATGTTTCATCCTCCTTTATTGGCCAGTAATTGTTTCCTTTTTCCTTTGTTAAAACAGGGATATCTATTCAACTTGTTGCTATAGTGAACTTAAATGTCACACCGACGACTTTGCTTGATTTCAGTGCAACTACACAAAACGAGATTGGATTTCCTATTCGTGTTGGCAGATTCGTAGGTGATCTTATGTGCGTCATGAAAGGTCGGTACCTGCCTTCATCCACATGATCGTGCAGTGTGCTTTGAGATGTTGTGCTACTTGTATTGGTACTGTTTTAAATAAATATTGAATTGAAGCTATTGTATTGCTGTCTTTTCCCATTAAGTAGTGAACAAAAATGGGACCAACCCGGACATGATGCTTGTTGCTTTGTTACAACAAACTCTGCATCACCCCCTTTATAAGTAGATGGAAACACATGTTGTTGTTGTGCCCACTATCCCCTGGAACTGTTTATGCTTTTTGTTAATCTAATGCCGCTGGTAAAATTAAGTAATGCCACTCTCAGAATTAACTACTGAATCTTAGTTCAAAACTACAACACTTGTTAGGGATTGGTGGGATTACCATTTTTGTGGCTGCATGTTTCATCCTCCTTTATTGGCCAGTAATTGATTCCTTTTTTCCCTCTGTTAAAACAGGGATATCTATTCAGCTTGTTGCTATTATGACATTCTGCTTCGCTACGTGAAACACTTATGTTTTAAGAGTGTTTTGTGCAGTTCAACTTGAATGTCACACCGGTGACTTTGCTTAATTTTGGTGGAACTGCACAAAAGGAGATCGGATTTTCATATATGTGTTGGGATTTCTTTCAAGTCCTCGTCACGAGTTGTTTCAAATCTTGGTCAAGAAAGGTCAGTACCGAATTTCATCCACATAATGCTGAAGTGTGCTTTGAAATGTTGTGCTACTTGTATTGGTACTGTTTTGGACAAATGTTGAATTGAAGCTATTGAACTGTTGTATTTTACCATTAAGTGAGCAAAAATTGTTCCATCCCGGACATGATGCTTGTTTCTTTGTTACCAACAAAACTCTGCATCACCCCCTTTATAAATAGATGGAAGCACATGGTGTTGTTGCGCCGACTCTCCCCTGGAACTGTGTATGCTTTTTGTTAATCTAATACTGCTAGTAAAATTAAGCAATGCCACTCTCAGAATTAACTACTGAATCTTAGTTCAAAACTACAACACTTGTTAGGGATTGGCGAGATTACCATTTTTGTGGCCGCATGTTTCATCCACCTTTATTGGCCAGTAATTGATTCCTTTTTTGCCTCTGTTAAAACAGGGATATCTATTCAACTTGTTGCTATTGCGACATTTTGCTTCACTTAATTTGGTGGAATTGCACAAAAGGAGACCAGATTTCCATATATGTGTTGAGATCTCTTTTAGGTCTTCCTCATGATTTGTTTCAACACTAGTACATCGAGGTGCTAAACAAACGGTTTTTAACCCCTTTCCGCGACGACATTTGGAAAATTCGCCAAGTGAGTGTGGGCGATAGGAGGGTCCTTCCCACACGGCCTAGAAACCGTCAGGGATATGCTGTCCTGGCACACATGCTCGGCAAAATGAGGTTGTGTGCGACCGACGAGCACTCAAATACAGAAATTAATATAGTAGTGCTCAAAAAATACAATTATACAAGCGAAATCATTTCCGGTTGTAATTACATCCCACACAGTCAGCCAGCGCTAAATGTTTCCGTTCATATATACATCCCACACAGTCGCTCCAAGCAAAACGTTTTGTTCACAAGTACATCACACACAATTTTCCCGTTTAAATCGTTTGTGATAGCGTTTCCATTGCACACTGTATTAACAATTTTATTGTTTGCGTTATTGAATTCATCACACACAGTGCCTAGAAGAAACTGTGTGTCAAGGGCTGTCCAGCACTCACAGTTTTTATGTGGTAAACGTTTGCGCCAGGTGGCCTAATGCAAAAGGTTTTCGAGAGGATGTCGTGTGTGATTGTTCATTAATCTAACACGGTTTATTCCTAGAAACTGTGTACGTTATTGAATGCATCGCACATGGTGTTTTCTCAATAACCGTTTTATGCGCATAATTCAAATTTGAACTACATGCACATTCTCCAGAGCATATAAACTTGTTGAAAAATCAAATATGTGTCCTTGGTTGCGTGCTTAGGTCCCCTGCAAGAAATGGGAATGAATTTCAAACACCCTGCAACCGTCACTCGGCCACAAACATTGAGATACCTGGCTTTTAAATTCTAGTAAATCCAAAAGTCGTCTGAAATTCATTAAACTTGGCATGCTATCATGGAGCAGCATCAACATGCCGTGGTAAAAAAATTGTCCCATTTGGGGCAGGTTTGGGTATAAGCTTCTCACAAACCAGAGCTTCTCACAACAAGCGTGATGGTTTCGGTAGGGAACGTGCCTCCTTTGTGGACAAAATGATATCCGCTGGATCTTATTGCTTTCAAAAAATTTTGAGTGTCAACCTAGAACAACAGGAGTGGTATGTTTAATTTTGGAATTTTTGGGGTTTGTTTGGACATTTAATACATTAACTGGGTTTCCCAGGCATTTTATGCGCATAATTCAAATTTGAACTACATGCACATTATCCAAAGCATATAAACTTGTTGAAAAATCAAATATGTGTCCTTGGTTGCATGCTTAGGTCCCCTGCAAGAAATGGGAATGAATTTCAAACACCCTGCCACCGTCACTCCGCCGCAAACATTGAGATACCTGGTTTTTAAACTCTAGTAAATCCAAAACTCGTCTGAAATTCATGAAAATTGGCATGCTATCATGGAGCGGCATCAACATGCCGTGCTAAAATTTTTATCCCATTTGGGGCTGGTATGGGTATTAGCTTCTCACAAACCAGAGCTTGTCACAACAAGCGTGATGGTTTCGGTAGGGAACGTGCCACCTTTGGGGACAAAACGATATCCGTTGCCTATTACTGCTTTCAAATTTTTTCGAGTGTCAACATAGGACAACAGGAGTGTTGTGTTCAATTTTGGAATTTTTCGGGGTTCATTTGGACATTTTTATACATTAACTCGGTTTTCCAGGCATTTTATGTGCATAATTCAAATTTGAACTACATGCACATTCTCAGTGCATATAAACTGGTTGAAAAATCAAATATGTGTCCTTGGTTGCATGCTTAGGTCCCATGCAAGAAATGGGAATGAATTTCAAACACCCTGCAACCGTCATTCGGCCACAAACATTTAGATACCTGGCTTTTAAATTCTAGTAAATCCAAAAGTCGTCTGAAATTCATTAAACTTGGCATCCTATCATGGAGCGGCATCAACATGCCGTGGTAAAAAATTTGTCCCATTTGGGGCAGGTTTGGGTCTAAGCTTCTCACAAACTCATAGCTTCTAACAACAAGCGTGATGGTTTCGGTTGGGAACATGCCACCTTTGGGGACGAAACGATATCCATTGCCTATTATTGCTTTCAAATTTTTTCGAGTGTCAACGTAGGACAACAGGAGTGTTGTGTTCAATTTTGGAATTTTTCGGGGTTCATTTGGACATTTAATACATTAACTGGGTTTCCCAGGCATTTTATGCGCATAATTCAAATTTGAACTATATGCACATTCTCAGTGCATATAAACTGGTTGAAAAATCAAATATGTGTCCTTGGTTGCATGCTTAGGTACCATGCAAGAAATGGGAATGAATTTCAAACACCCTGCAACTATCACTCGACCACAAACATTGAGCTACCTGGCTTTTAAATTCTAGTAAATCCAAAACACGTCTGAAATTCATTAAACTTGGCATGCTATCATGGAGCAGCATCAACATGTTGTGGTAAAAGTTTTGTCCCATTTGGGGTAGGTTTGGGTATAAGCTTCTAACAAACCATAGCTTCTCACAACAAGCGTGATGTTTTCGGTTGGGAACGTGCCTCCTTTGGGGACGAAACGATATCTGTTGCCTATTTATTGCTTTCAAATTTTTTTGAGTGTCAACATAGGACGACAGGAGTGTTGTGTTTAATTTTGGAATTTTTCGGGGTTCGTTTGGACATTTTTATACATTAACTGGGTTTCCCAGGCATTTTATGTGCATAATTCAAATTTGAACTATATGCACATTCTCCAGTGCATATAAACTGGTTGAAAAATCAAATATGTGTGCTTGGTTGCATGCTTAGGTCCCATGCAAGAAATGGGAATGAATTTCAAACACCCTGCAACCGTCACTCGGCCACAAACATTGAGATACATGGCTTTTAAATTCTAGTAAATCCAAAAGTCGTCTGAAATTCATTAAACTTGGCATGCTATCATGGAGCAGCATCAACATGCTGTGGTAAAAAATTTGTCCCATTTGGGGCAGGTTTGGGTATAAGCTTCTAACAAACCAGAGCTTCTCACAACAAGCGTGATGGTTTCGGTAGGGAACGTGCCTCCTTTGGGGACAAAATGAAATTCGTTGGATCTTATTGCTTTCAAAAAATTCGAGTGTCAACCTAGAACAACAGGAGTGGTATGTTTAATTTTGGAATTTTTCGGGGTTCGTTTGGACATTTAATACATTAACTAGGTTTCCCAGGCATTTTATGCGCATAATTCAAATTTGAACTACGTGCACATTCTCCAGTGCATATAAACTTGTTGAAAAATCAAATATGTGTCCTTGGTTGCATGCTTAGGTCCCCTGCAAGAAATGGGAATGAATTTCAAACACCCTGCCACCGTCACTCGGCCGCAAACATTGAGATACCTGGTTTTTAAACTCTAGTAAATCCAAAACTCGTCTGAAAAGCATGAAACTTGGCATGCTATCATGGAGAGGCTTCAACATGCCGTGGTAAATTTTTTATCCCATTTGGGGCCGGTATGGGTATTAGCTTCTCACAAACCAGAGCTTCTCACAACAAGCGTGATGGTTTTGGTAGGGAACGTGCGACCTTTGGGGACGAAACGATATCCGTTGCCTATTATTGCTTTCAATTTTTTTGAGTGTCAACATAGGACAACAGGAGTGTTGTGTTCAATTTTGGAATTTTTCGGGGTTCGTTTGGACATTTTTATACATTAACTGGGTTTTCCAGGCATTTTATGTGCATAATTCAATTTTGAACTACATGCACATTCTCAGTGCATATAAAATGGTTGAAATATCAAATATGTGTCCTTGGTTGCATGCTTAGGTCCCATGCAAGAAATGGGAATGAATTTCAAACACCCTGCAACCGTCACTCGGCCACAAACATTGAGATACCTGGCTTTTAAATTCTAGTAAATCCAAAAGTTGTCTAAAATTCATTAAACTTGGCATGCTATCATGGAGCAGCATCAACATGCCGTGGTAAAAAATTTGTCCCATTTGGGGCAGGTTTGGGTCTAAGCTTCTCACAAACTAGAGCTTCTCACAACAAGCGTGATGGTTTCGGTAGGGAACGTGCCTCCTTTGGGGACAAAATGATATCAGTTGGATCTTATTGCTTTCAAAAAATTTCGAGTGTCAACCCAGAACAACAGGAGTGGTATGTTTAATTTTGGAATTTTTCGGGGTTCGTTTGGACATTTAATACATTAAATGGGTTTCCCAGGCATTTTATGCGCATAATTCAAATTTGAACTACATGAACATTCTCCAAAGCATATAAACTTGTTGAAAAATAAAATATGTGTCCTTGGTTGCATGCTTAGGTCCCCTGGAAGAAATGGGAATGAATTTCAAACACCCTGCAACCGTCACTCGGCCACAAACATTGAGATACCTGGCTTTTAAATTCTAGTAAATCCAAAAGTCGTCTGAAATTCATTAAACTTGGCATGCTATCATGGAGCAGCATCAACATGCCGTGGTAAAAAAAATTTCCAATTTGGGGCAGGTTTGGGTATAAGCTTCTCACAAACCAGAGCTTCTCACAACAAGCGTGATGGTTTCGATAGGGAACGTGCCTCCTTTGGGGACAAAATGATATCCGTTGGATCTTATTGCTTTCAAAAAATTTCGAGTGTCAACCTAGAACAACAGGAGTGGTATGTTTAATTTTGGAGTTTTTCGGGGTTCATTTGGACATTTAATACATTAACTGGGTTTCCCAGGCATTTTATGCGCATAATTCAAATTTGAACTACATGCACATTCTCCAGAGCATATAAACTTGTTGAAAAATCAAATATGTGTCCTTGGTTGCATGCCTAGGTCCCCTGCAAGAAATGGGAATGAATTTCAAACACCCTGCCACCATCACTCGGCCGCAAACATTGAGAAACCTGGTTTTTAAACTCTAGTAAATCCAAAACTCGTCTGAAATTCATGAAAATTGGCACGCTATCATGGAGCGGCATCAACATGCCGTGCTAAAAATTTTATCCCATTTGGGGCCGGTATGGGTATTAGCTTCTCACAAACCAGAGCTTGTCACAACAAGCGTGATGATTTCGGTAGGGAACGTGCCACCTTTGGGGACGAAATGATATCCGTTGCCTATTATTGCTTTCAAATTTTTTCGAGTGTCAACATCGGACAACAGGAGTGTTGTGTTCAATTTTGGAATTTTTCGGGGTTCGTTTGGACATTTTTATACATTAACTGGGTTTTCCAGGCATTTTATGTGCATAATTAAATTTTGAACTACATGCACATTCTCAGTGCATATAAACTGGTTGAAAAATCAAATATGTGTCCTTGGTTGCATGCTTAGGTCCCATGCAAGAAATGGGAATGAATTTCAAACACCCTGCAACCGTCATTCGGCCACAAACATTGAGATACCTGGCTTTTAAATTCTAGTAAATCCAAAAGTCGTCTGAAATTCATTAAACTTGGCATGCTATCATGGAGCAGCATCAACATGCCGTGGTAAAAATTTTGTCCCATTTGGGGTAGGTTTGGGTATAAGCTTCTAACAAACCATAGCTTCTCACAACAAGCGTGATGGTTTTGGTAGGGAACGTGCCACCTTTGGGGACGAAACGATATCCATTGCCTATTATTGCTTTCAAATTTTTTCGAGTGTCAACGTAGGACAACAGGAGTGTTGTGTTCAATTTTGGAATTTTTCAGGGTTCGTTTGGACATTTTTATACATTAACTGGGTTTTCCAGGCATTTTATGTGCATAATTCAAATTTGAACTACATGCACATTCTTAGTGCATATAAGCTGGTTGAAAAATCAAATATTTGTGCTTGGTTGCATGCTTAGGTCTCATGCAAGAAATGGGAATGAATTTCAAACACCCTGCAACCGTCACTCGGCCACAAACATTGAGATACCTGGCTTTTAATTTCTAGTAAATCCAAAAGTTGTCTGAAATTCATTAAACTTGGCATGCTATCATGGAGCAGCATCAACATGCCGTGGTAAAAAATTTGTCCCATTTGGGGCAGGTTTGGGTATAAGTTTCTCACAAACCAAAGCTTCTCACAACAAGCGTGATGGTTTCGGTAGGGAACGTGCCTCCTTAGGGGACAAAATGATATCCGTTGGACATATCGCTTTCAAAAAATTTGAGTGTCAACCTAGAACAACAGGAGTGTTGTGTTTAATTTTGGAATTTTTCGGGGTTTGTTTGGACATTTAATACATTAACTGGGTTTCCCGGGCATTTTAGGCGCATAATTCAAATTTGAACTACATGCACATTCTCCAGCGCATATAAACTTGTTGAAAAATCAAATATGTGTCCTTGGTTGCATGCTTAGGTCCCATGCAAGAAATGGGAATGAATTTCAAACACCCTGCAACCGTCACTCGGCCACAAACATTGAGATACCTGGCTTTTAAATTCTAGTAAATCCAAAAGTCGTCTGAAATTCATGAAACTTGGCATGCTATCATGGAGCGGCATCAACATGCCGTGGTAAAAAATTTATCTCATTTGGGGCCAGTATGGGTATTAGCTTCTCACAAACCAGAGCTTCTCACAACAAGCGTGATGGTTTCGGTAGGGAACGTGCCACCTTTGGGGACGAAACGATATCCGTTGCCTATTATTGCTTTCAAAAAATTTCGAGTGTCAACATAGGACAACAGGAGTGTTGTGTTCAATTTTGGAATTTTTCGGGGTTCGTTTGGACATTTTTATACACTAACTGGGTTTTCCAGGCATTTTATGTGCATAATTCAAATTTGAACTACATGCACATTCTCAGTGCATATAAACTGGTTGAAAAATCAAATATGTGTCCTTGGTTGCATGCTTAGGTCCCATGCAAGAAATGGGAATGAATTTCAAATACCCTGCAACCGTTACTCGGCCACAAACATTGAGATACCTGGCTTTTAAATTCTAGTAAATCCAAAAGTCGTCTGAAATTCATTAAACTTGGCATGCTATCATGGAGTAGCATCAACATGCCGTGGTAAAAAATTTGTCCCATTTGGGGTAGGTTTGGGTATAAGCTTCTAACAAACCATAGCTTCTAACAACAAGCGTGATAGTTTCGATAGGCAACGTGCCACCTTTGGGGACGAAACGATATCCGTTGCCTATTATTGCTTTCAAATTTTTTCGAGTGTCAACATAGGACAATAGGAGTGTTTTGTTCAATTTTGGAATTTTTGGGGGTTCGTTTGGACATTTTTATACATTAACTGGGTTTTCCAGGCATTTTATGTGCATATTTCAATTTTGAACTACATGCACATTCTCAGTGCATATAAACTGGTTGAAAAATCAAATATGTGTCCTTGGTTGCATGCTTAGGTCCCATGCAAGAAATGGGAATGAATTTCAAACACCATGCAACCGTCATTCGGCCACAAACATTGAGATACCTGGCTTTTAAATTCTAGTAAATCCAAATGTCGTCTGAAATTCATTAAACTTGGCATGCTATCATGGAGCAGCAACATGCTGTGGTAAAATTTTTGTCCCATTTGGGGTAGGTTTGAGTATAAGCTTCTAACAAACCATAGCTTCTCACAACAAGCGTGATGGTTTCGGTAGGGAACGTGCCACCTTTGGGGACGAAACGATATCCGTTGCCTATTATTGCTTTCAAAAATTTTCGAGTGTCAACATAGGACAACAGGAGTGTTGTGTTCAATTTTGGAATTTTTCGGGGTTCGTTTGGACATTTTTATACATTAACTGGGTTTTCCAGGCATTTTATGTGCATAATTCAAATTTGAACTACATGCACATTCTTAGTGCATATAAACTGGTTGAAAAATCAAATGCTTGGTGCCGGGGTTTCTGATCCACGGACACCTATGGGACCGGCGGACCGGGGCCCTTTCGGTTCGGCAGGGGAGGAGGTTGCACAAAGAGCAGATCGAGGCGAAGCGCGCGAGCGGTTGGTCGGAGGGGCAGATCGAGGCGAAGCACGCGAGCGATTTACCCAGGTTCGGGCCGCACGGATGCGTAAAACCCTACTCCTGCTTTGTGGTTTGGTATTGATTTCTAGCTCGGGAGCGCGGGGTGCTACAGTACACTCCGGCGACTGGCAAGACCGAGCGTGGGTGTTGGTATGGCCTCCCCCCGAAGGCTCTCAAAATGGCCGACCCCCCTCTTCGTTGCACACGGGCCTCCTTTTATACTCAAGGGGTTACCGACATAGAGCAACGGGGTCCAAGGGCAAAAATGGAAAGGGTGCCGTGGATAGGCACAGCTAGGTGCTGTAGTAGGCACAGCTACCTGCTACAGTGTTATCGAACCTAACCCTGACGGCAGGGGACAAGGGCATTAAATGCCCGTCTGTGTCGCCTAAACAGTACCGAGAGGGACCGCTAGGGACGCCTCCGTTTGCCACGATGGTTATCTCGTCAGCGCCTGCTCGCCACCTCGCACCCCTAGCTGCGCGACCTCCTGCCACGTGTGCTTGGGAGGGGCCCCCAGAGCGACACGTGGTGGTCGCGCTGGAGCGCGGGCTCGGAGAGGCGGTTTGCCGCGGCAAGCGCCTTGCCGCGGTTGTTGTCTTGTCGCGTCCGGGAGCTTGTCGCTCACCGGGCCTCGCCGGGGCGCGTAGCGCGCCGCGGCAAGTTTTCTTGGTACGCCTGGGTTGGCCTTCCCGGCAAGCTCCTCTTGCCGGGGTCTCGGGGTGCTTCTGATAGTCTTCCCGGCAAGCTCCTCTTACCGGGGTCTTGTTTCTTTCCCGGCCAGCTCCTTGCCAGGGCCTTGGTTTGAGTACTTTGTTCTTGAACGGTCTTCAAAGTAGCCGCAGAGGGTCTTGGCAGTCACCCGGCAAGCCTTGCCGCGGGGATGCTGCGACTGCCCGTGCACGAGTTCGGGGTACTAAGGTACCCCTACTCTAGTACACCGACAGGAGCCCCCGGGCCTGGGCCAGACACGGTGCCGAGCGCTGTTGGGCCAGGCCCAAAATAGTGCATGGGCACGCGCGGCCTAGGTCACGCCGCATATCTCTCCGCTTCCACCGCGCACGCCCAGAACGGCACGCGTCAAACGCGGTGTCGTGGGTGACGTGGGCGGCGCGTGCGGGGCTAAGCCCCGTGAGCATGCGTCAGGCCATGATGAAGGGGACGGTTCACGCCCTCCTCCTTAAACGAAGGTAGGCGTGGGGGCGCGGCGCATTTACTGGATGGAGCCGGTGCGCGGCTTTTCGAGGCCGCCTCATCCGTCGCCTTGGTTCTGCATCCCTGCCACGCGGCTCCCATGCGCTTGGAGTCGCGGACGGTGGAAGTGGGGAACTGGGCCGTCGCGAGCAGAGGCAGCGGGTCGGGCCCGACTCCCTGCCCTTCCCGTGCCTTGATTCGCTGAGCGGGGCGGCCAAGCCCCCACCTTGATCCTTTTAAAGAGCGGGAGGGGAGCACAGAAACCCGCACTCTCCCATTTCCTCCTTTCTTTAGCTTCTGCTCCCCTTCCTCTCATCCGCCATGGAGAAAGGGAACCCTGGTCCCTCGTCGGTGGCGGCAAGGGTCGCTGCCAGACAGCGCACCCCTCCTTCTCCCGCGCCCGTGGTGGCGGAGCCAGCCATAAGGGGAAGAGGGAGGGGCGAGGTCGTGGACGAGGTCGAGGACGAGGTCGAGGCGCTCGGGGAAGAGGCGGACGGGGCGGCGCGCCAGCTTCGCCTCCGCCAGCGGTTCCTCTCCCCGCGGCGGTCCATATAGGGGACAATACTTGCGAGTTCTTCGTCAGGCTGCGCCGGGCGCCTCGTCGTCGCCTCCGGCTTCCAGCTCCGTTCGCGAGCGCGATGGAGTTGGACCCGCCCGAGACACTGAGGCTGCACATGAGGGGCTGTGGGATCAGCGGCACGCGAGTCCGCGTTGTATTCCCAGCCCCTAATGTGATGTATCTTGACCGAGGGTGGAAGACGTTCGCCCGGATCCATAGCCTGATGGAGGGGTTTACCCTCCATTTCAAGCTGATGGAGGGCGATCTCCTCTCCGTCAAGGCCTTCGGGTGCTTCGGCACTCGGGCGAAGTGCTGCGTGGACAGCTCCTCTGATAGCGAAGGCTCCCCCTCGAGCGAGAGTGACGAGGAGGGGAGCGACAGTGACGATGAGGGTAGCGGGCGGCGGGATGGCGGGTCCGACTAGGTGTCGGGCGCCGCCCCGCGCGGCACCGGCGACTCCATCATCTGTGTCGCCGGCTCCTTGAACTCCCCGGGGGCGTCTCCTTGGGCGACTGACGTAGGAAGGCTGCGGAAGGGGAAGAGGGCTGGCGACAAGGCCGTCAGGTCGGAGTACGAGGGCGTGGTGCCCTCGACAGCGTGCTGACGTCCTACCGCCCAGTCTTCGAGCCCCGCTTCCGGCATCGCCATCACCGTCAAGCCCTCGGTCGGCCCCCGGGATGTTCTCTTGGTGTCTTCTGGCACCTGTAGCTCGCCTAGGCGCCCCTTTTCCCCTTTTCGCCTCCTTGACCTACCTCCTGAAGAGAGGGATAGGAAAGGGATTACGGCCACCTTATCTTTTTAATTTGTAAGCCCTCGGGCCTTAGCTGCATCTAAAACTTGTAATCCTCTCTTTCATGTTTTTCAACCTCTATGGACTGTACCTGAGTGGGATGTTTTTTAACGAAAAGGGGATGTTTGCCGGGTTATTTGCCTCGCGGGTTGAACCCGCGCCAAGGAGCAAATCCTTGGTATCCCTCGGACAGACATTTCATCTCCCGGCAACAGGCCCTGCCGCCTTCCCACGCCGCTCGACCTTTCTCACGCTTTTGACGGAGGCGGGAACGAGGTGGGTGCGGCCTCCTCGTTTCATCCCTTTTGCTGCCGCGACTACGACCAAACTTGGCCCCGGGAACGCGCTCCAGGGCCTAGAGTCGGGGGAGCACGGCAGTTTTCGGGAAGAAACAGGGTTTCACATTCCCCAGTCCATAAGAGGATGCATGATGAGGGACGAAAGACTTATCCGATTTTGCAGCCCCCGGCAACTCTGGCTTGCCGGGAATGAATCTTGGTACCCGCAGCCCCCGGCAACATTGGCTTGCCGGGGCTCAGGTGCCGGCGCGCCCTTCTTCTCCTTTTCGTCCTCTAGCGGTCTGGCCAGGATATGTGAGCCCTGCGAACGAAGGAAAAGCAAAGGGACGGACACTCGACCTCTAAGCTAGGGGTTAGCCGCTGTTAGGCACTATCAACCCTAACCAAGGATGAGACTCAATCTAGCATGCATGCTATAACCCCGGGGTGGCAGCGCTTCATTTACTGGTGCTCAGGGTCTGCGCCTGGCTCTGTACAAAGGATTACATGCAACAGCGGCAAGACTTGTACAGAAAGGTGGTTGCCGGGCAGGGCCCGACAACCGCGCCTTACGGGTAAAACTTATGAAGATGCTCGATGTTCTAGGAGTTGCTCACTGGAATGCCATCTTCGGTCTCAAGGCGGACAACGCCAGGCCTTGTGACTCGTTTCACCCGGTAAGGGCCTTCCCACTTCGGCGTCAACTTGTTGGAATTCTTGGCCGACTGAACGCGCCGAAGAACAAGGTCGCCTTCCTCGAGACTTCTGGCGTTAACTTTGCGGCTATGGTAGCGGCGCAAAGCTTGCTGGTAGCGAGTAGCTCGCACAGCAGCCTGAAGACGATCTTCCTCAAGGAGCAGCGCGTCATCTTGCCGCAGCCGCTCTTGCTCAAGCTCATCATAAGCGAGCACTCGAGGTGACCCGTATACGAGTTCCGTGGGGATAGCTGCCTCTGCTCCATAGACTAGAGCAAAGGGTGTCTGTCCAGTGGCTCGATTTGGCGTCGTTCTGATCGACCAAAGAACCACCAGTAGCTCCTCGATCCAGTTTCTTCCGCACTTGTGCAGCCTGTCGAAAGTTCTGGTCTTGAGCCCGCGCAGTACTTCAGCGTTTGCCCTCTCCGCTTGACCGTTGCTTCTCGGGTGAGCAACAGAAGCGAAGCAGACCTTGGCGCCGAGATCTTGGACGTACTGCATGAAGGCGTGGCTCGTGAATTGTGTGTCGTTGTCGGTGATTATCCGGTTAGGGATCCCGAAGCGGCAAACAATCGACCTGAAGAACTTGACGGCTGACTGTGCGGTCACCTTCCTCACTGGTTCCACTTCCGGCCACTTTGTGAACTTGTCGATTGCGACGTACAAGTACTCAAAGCCCCCGACAGCTCGGGGAAAGGGGCCGAGGATGTCGAGCCCCCAGACCGAAAATGGCCAGGATAAAGGGATCGTCTGGAGAGCTTGAGCCGGCTGGTGTATCTGCTTGGAATGGAACTGGCACGCTTCACACTTGGTTACTTGTGCAGTTGCATCCTGGAGGGCTGTTGGCCAGAAGAAACCTTGCCGGAATGCTTTGCCGACAAGTGCTCTTGCGCCAATGTGGTGACCACATATGCCTCCGTGTATCTCTGCCAACAGCTTTCGTCCGTCTTCTCGGGGAATACACCTCAATTTCACACCGTTGAGTCTTCTTCTGTACAGTGTCTTGTCGATGAACTGGTACATACTTGACTGCCGGGCTACTCTTTCGGCTTCTTCATGCTCTTCGGGAAGTTCTCCTGTCTGAAGGAAACGGACAATCTACTGCGCCCATGTCGGAGCTTGTGGCTCGACAACAAGGACTAAAGGCAACTCTGCTGCTGCGGGAACATCCGCTTCTACGGCGAGAAGCTGTGTCTCTGCTGGAGCTTGACGTTCCCCGACAAGCTTGTCGGGGCAAGACTTGTTGGGAGCTTCTGCTTCAACGGAACAAACCCTGGGGCTTGCCGGAGCATCTTGCTCCTCAGCGCTCTTGGTGTTGGTCTCAGCTGCTGCGGGAACGTCCGCTTCTACGGCGAGGAGCTGTGTCTCTGCCGGAGCGTGACGTTCCGCGACAAACCTGCTGGGAGCTTCTGCTTCAACGGAACAAGCCCTGGGGCTTGCCGGAGCAGACCGCTCCTCAGCGCCTTCGGCGTTGATCTTAGGGACCTTCTTGGCGGCGGCTTCTGGAAGCTCTGCCGGCAAACGGTCGCCAGAAATCAACTTCCTCTTCTTGCTTTGTCCAGTTGATGGTGTCACGGACGGTTGAGTCAGCTTGAGCACAAAGGTCCCTGGTTCCACAGGTAGCTTAAGCGCGGCGCACTTTGACAGGCCATCAGCAATGGCGTTCAGAGCTCTCGGAACGTGCTCCATCTGTAGGCCGTCAAAGCGCTCTTCTAGCTTCCTCACTTCGTCAACGTAAGCTTCCATCAACGGACTCTGATAATTCTTGTTTACTTGGCGGACGACAAGCTGTGAGTCACCCCTGACAATGAGCTTCTTGATCCCAAGGTCTGCCGCGATCCGGAGACCGGCAAGCAAGCCTTCATACTCTGCAGTATTATTTGTTGCTTGTTCCTTGGGAAAGTGCATCTGGACTACGTACTTGAGGTGCTCCCCGGCAGGTGCGACAAGCAGCACACCAGCGCCGGCGCCTTGTAGCGAGAAGGCACCATCAAAGTACATCAGCCACTCTTTGCTTGCTTCCTTGTCGGGGATGCTTGTTTGTGGAATTTCTTCATCTGGTGTTGGCGTCCATTCTGCTATAAATTCTGCCAATGCTCTGCTTCGGATAGTTGAAGTGCTTTCAAACTTGAGACCAAAGCTTGACAGTTCCAGTGCCCACTCAACAATCCTGCCTGTCGCTTCTGGATTCTGCAGTATCCTCTTCAGCGGAAAGCGAGTGACAACTGTGATCTCATGTGCTTGGAAGTAATGGTGCAGCTTTCTCGAGGCCATGAGAAGGCCGAAAAGCAATTTCTGCACACCAGAGTACCTTGACCTAGCCCCCTGCAGGAGGGAACTGACAAAGTAAACTGGGCGCTGCACCATTTTCTTCCGCGTCTCCTCATGCATCTGCGCAGCTCCACCTTTGTCGGGGCCAGAGCTTGCCGGGGAAGCCCCCCGCTAGTCGCTGGATGCGCTTGCCGCGGTTGCTGGCTCATCGTCTGCCTCCCTCTCCTCTACTAACGCAGCACTAACCACTTGATTGGTTGCCGCTATGTACAGCAGCAACTTCTCTTGTGGCTTAGGTGCGACAAGTATTGGAGGGGAGGACAGGTATCTTTTCAGGTCTTGCAGCGCAGCCTCCGCTTCTGGAGTCCATTTCATTGGACCTGCCTTTTTCAATAGTTTGAAAAACGGCAGGGCGCGCTCAGCCGACCAAGAGATAAACCTGCTGAGGGCGGCCACGCAACCGGCAAGTTTCTGCACATCTTTGATGCGCTTTGGTGCTTCAATTTTCTCAATGGCCTTGATCTTGTCGGGGTTGGCTTCAATTCCCCGTTGAGACACGAAGAACCCAAGAAGCTTTCCGGAGGGAACTCCGAACACGCACTTCTCTGGGTTGAGCTTGAGGCTAATCTTGCGCAGATTTGCAAAGGTCTCGCCTAAATCTTGAGTCAGGGTTGCTCTGTCCTTGCTCTTGACCACTATATCATCCATGTAGGCTTCCACATTTCTGTGTATTTGTGGCTCGAGAGCAATATGGACTACTCTTGCAAATGTCGAACCAGCATTTTTTAATCCGAAAGGCATCCGTACGAAACAGTACGTGCCACATGGAGTAATAAATGCGGTCTTCTCCTCATCCTCTTCTGCCATGAAGATCTGATGATATCCTGAGTATGCATCAAGAAACGAAAGCAAATCACATCCGGCTGTGGAGTCAACAATCTGGTCAATGCGCGGCAAAGGGAATGGGTCTTTGGGGCAAGCTTTGTTAACATCGGTAAAATCGATACAAAGCCTCCATTTCCCGTTTGCCTTGCGCACGACTACAGGATTGGCCAACCACGTGGGATGGAGTACTCCTGTGACGAGGCTTGCTGCTTCCAGTTTCTTGATCTCTTCTGCAATGAATTCTTGGCGCTCCACCGCCTGCTTCCTAACCCTCTGCTTGACGGGACGCGCATGGGGACAAACGGCAAGGTGGTGCTCAATCACTTTCCTGGGAACACCGGGGATGTCAGACGGCTGCCATGCAAACACGTCGACATTCACCTGCAGGAAAGCAACGAGCGCGCTTTCATATTTAGGGTCAAGCGTGGCACTGATGGTGAAGGTACCACCAGTGCCGTCCTCCTTGGCGGATACCCTCTTCGTCTCAGGCGGAGCTGCCATCGTCTTCTCGTGCTTGCCGGTGGAGCTCGATGGTGCGTCCTCGACGGCAGCGCAGCACTCCGAAGAGGTGCGCTTGCCGGAGTGGGCATCAGAGTTCTTGCCGGACTTGGCCTTGCCGGTGGAGCTCGATGGCGCGTCCTCGACGGCAGCGTAGCACTCCGAAGAGGCGCGCTTGCCGGAGTGGGCATCAGAGTTCTTGCCGGACTTGGCCTTGCCGGTGGAGCTCGATGGCACGTCCTCGACGGCAGCGTAGCACTCCAAAGAGGCGCGCTTGCTGGAGTGGGCACCAAAACTCCTGCCGGACTTGGTCTTCTTGGTCCCGGGAGCTTCAGCGGCAAGTGGATTGCGGTCTGCCGTGGCTGCTGCTTCCCGGTAGATCTTGTCGGCACAGATAAGAGCATCCTTCTTGTCGCCAGGGACAGAAATGACGCTTATCGGGCCTGGCATCTTTAGCACATTATACGCGTAGTGAGAGGCCGCCATGAACTTGGCGAGTGCTGGACGGCCAAGTATCCCATTGTAAGGCAATGGAATATCGGCAACGTCGAATGTGACCCTCTCAGTCCTGAAGTTTAGCTCGCTGCCAAATGTCACCGGCAGCGTGACCTTCCCCTTCGGCTTGCTCCTTCCCGGATTGATTCCTTGGATTGTGCCGGTCTCTTCGAGCTCGCTGTCAGGGATCTGGAGTTTTTGGAGTACAGCGGAGGAGATCAGTTTTAAGCCAGCCCCGCCGTCAACTAGCATCTTGGTGACTTTGAGGTTGCGGATAGTTGGTGAAACCAACATCGGCAGACACCCGACCGCAGTTGTGCGATCAGGGTGGTCCTCAATGTCAAAGATGATAGGTGTGCTGGACCACTTTAGAAGCTTGCGTGATTCGATGGGTGGTTCTACTGCATTGACTTCCCGCACCCACTGTTTGAGTTGGCGGTGCGAGGTATGCAGAGAAGCACCACCGTCAACGCACAAGACCTCTGTGGCTTTCTGAAACTCCTGCTCACTGGTCTCAATGTCATCCATGTCTTCGTCGTCATCGTCGTCTTCATCCTTGTCGCGACCGCGGGGGGGGGGGGGGGGGGGGGGGTCTGTCTCCTTGCCGCTGCTTGGCCTTGCCGCGGCGTCCTTCCTGGTCGGTGCGCTTCTGGCCAGGTTTCTCGGCACCCCCTTGGGCTCTTCTGTTGCTGGACAAGCTGCTCGACCTTCTTGCAGTTTTGGAGGTCGTGGCCCTTGGTGTGGTGAATCTTGCAATATTGCTTGTCGGAGCCGTCCCGCTTGTCGGCGACCGCCACGGCCTGACAGTTGGTGCACGCGGCAACTTCCTTGCCGGAGCTACCAACTGCAGCCTTCTTGGCGCCACCTTCATCGCCGGACTGCTCAACGACCAGCACCTCGTTGCCTCTCTTCTTCCTGTTGCGCCGCCGGTTTTTCTTTGCCGGGGCAGCATCCTCACTGTCAGACCCTTCCGCTCCAGTGCTTTCTCCGGGGAATTTCCTCCCTTCCTCAGCGCGTGCACACTTGTCGGCTAGGGCATATAGCACGCTGACGTCCCGAATCTTGCACATCGCCATCTCCTCCCGCATCCTGCGGTTACGCACGTTCTGATGGAACGCGCTGATTACCGCGGCGGGGTGGATATTTGGGATGTTGTGGTGTACACGGCTGAACCTCTGGATGTACTGGCGCAGGGGCTCTCCTTCCTTCTGGACGAGCAGGTGAAGATCGCTCTCTTGGCCATGAGGTTTGTGGCCGCCTGTGAAGGCGCCAACAAACTGATGGCACAGGTCTGCCCAGGAGGACACGGAGTTGTCCGGCAAGTGCATGAGCCAGGACCTGACGTTGGGCTTAAGCACCAGCGGGAAGTAGTTGGCAAGGATCTTGTCGTCCCGTCCCCCAGCAGCCTGCACCGCGATGGTGTAGATGCTGAGGAACTCCGACGGATGCAACTTGCCGTCGTACTTCTCTGGTACATCTGGCTTGAAATTCTTCATGCTGGGCCACTGGACTTGCTGCAGCTCACGAGTGAACGCAGGGCAACCTACCGCGTACGGCAAGTCGCCTGGTTCCCCCGGCGCATGCATGTCAACAGAGGGCCCAGCGCGCTGGTCTGATTGACGTCGCGCTTCTCTCCGGCGCTCGATGCGGGTACGAGCGTCTTCTTGTTGTCGTTCTTGAAGAACTTGGCGCTGATCGCGACGGACTCGCGGATCTGACGACGCGGTGGAGCCGCTGTCGAGATGGATCCGGTGAGTCGGCGATCTCGGCCGTCGGGGTGGAGAGCGCACGGTGGTCGTACCCTCGCCAGCCTCGTCGCCACCGGCTCGCGCATGGCTGACTCGCTGTGGCTGCGATGCGCCCGGCTGCCGAGGAGTGTCGCCGTTGGCGAAGCCGATGAGACTCTGGATAGTGGCCCTCCAGTCGTCGATCTTGTCCGGCGCTAGGGGGTAGTCGAGGAGCAGCTGAGCTCGCGCCAAAGCTTCGGCTGCGGTGGCGGGCGGCGGTAGCGAATGGTGCGAGGAGCGGGACATGCTTGGACTTCTAACCACGTTAGAAGGAGCAGCGTCCCGTCCAGGCGACCGTGTGTCACTCGCGCTGGCTTGTTGACGTGCATGGTGGTCTTGAGCGCTTCGAGATCCACCAGCTCGATCTTGATCCAGCGAACGCATGGTACCGTGAGTACCATGACGCTGCCGGTCCCGCGCCTCCTGAGACGGGCGCGGTGCATGCACGGACGCCGAGGTCTTGGAGTGTGCCCGGTCGTTGTGGGAGCCGGCTACGCCGCCAATGGGCAGCGCAGCCTTGCCCTGGGACCTAGCAGCACCGCGAGTTCCCTCATCGACGCGTGTTCCTCCGCCGGCGCCTGCCCCACCGGCCGTTTGCTCCGGCGGTGGCTGGCTCGGACGGAGCAGCTGCCTCCGAAACCTTCTTCTTCGGCGGCATGTTGATGAAGATGATGAAGATCTAGCTCGCGGGGACGCCGGATCTGAGGACGATGAAGATCTAGCCCGCGAGGACACCGGATCTGGTTCACACAACTTCGACGCCCCCTACCTGGCGCGCCAAAGATGCCGGGGTTTCTGATCCACGGACACCTATGGGACCGGCGGACCGGGTCCCTTTCGGTTCGGCAGGGGCGGAGGTTGCGCAAAGAGCAGATCGAGGCGAAGTGCGCGAGCGGTTGGTCAGAGGGGCAGATCGAGGCGAAGCACGCGAGCGATTTACCCAGGTTCGGGCCGCACGGATGCGTAAAACCCTACTCCTGCTTTGTGGTTTGGTATTGATTTCTAGCTCGGGAGCGCGGGGTGCTACAGTACACTCCGGCGACTGGCAAGACCGAGAGTGGGTGTTGGTATGGCCTCCCCCCGAAGGCTCTCAAAATGGCCGACCCCCCTCTTCGTTGCACACGGGCCTCCTTTTATATTCAAGGGGTTACCGACATAGAGCAACGGGGGCCAAGGGCAAAAATGGAAAGGGTGCCGTGGATAGGCACAGCTAGGTGCTGTAGTAGGCACAGCTACCTGCTACAGTGTTATCGAACCTAACCCTGACGGCAGGGGACAAGGGCATTAAATGCCCGTCTGTGTTGCCTAAACAGTACCGAGAGGGACCGCTAGGGACGCCACCGTTTGCCATGATGGTTATCTCGTCAGCGCCTGCTCGCCACCTCGCACCCCTAGCTGCGCGACCTCCTGCCACGTGTGTTTGGGAGGGGCCCCCAGAGCGACACGTGGTGGTCGCGCTGGAGCGCGGGCTCGGAGAGGCGGTTTGCCGCGGCAAGCGCCTTGCCGCGGTTGTTGTCTTGTCACGTCCGGGAGCTTGTCGCTCACCGGGCCTCGCCGGGGCGCGTAGCGCGCCGCGGCAAGTTTTCTTGGTACGCCTGGGTTGGCCTTCCCGGCAAGCTCCTCTTGCCGGGGTCTCGGGGTGCTTCTGATAGTCTTCCCAGCAAGCTCCTCTTGCCGGGGTCTTGTTTCTTTCCCGGCCAGCTCCTTGCCGGGGCCTTGGTTTGAGTACTTTGTCCTTGAACGGTCTTCAAAGTAGCCGCGGAGGGTCTTGGCAGTCACCCGGCAAGCCTTGCCGCGGGGATGCTGCGACTGCCCGTGCACGAGTTCGGGGTACTATGGTACCCCTACTCTAGTACACCGACACTTGGTTGCATGCTTAGGTCCCATGCAAGAAATGGGAATGAATTTCAAACACCCTGCAACCATCACTCGGCCACAAACATTGAGATACCTGGCTTTTAAATTCTAGTAAATCCAAAAGTCGTCTGAAATTCATTAAACTTGGCATGCTATCATCGAGCAGCATCAACATGCCGTGGTAAAAAAATTGTCCCATTTGGGGCAGGTTTGGGTATAAGCTTCTCACAAACCAGAGCTTCTCACAACAAGCGTGTTGGTTTCGGTAGGGAACGTGCCTCCTTTGGGGACAAAGTGACATCCGTTGGATCTTATTGGTTTCAAAAAAATTTGAGTGTCAACCTAGAACAACAGGAGTGTTGTGTTTAATTTTGGAATTTTTCGGGGTTTGTTTGGACATTTAATACATTAACTGGGTTTCCCGGGCATTTTATGCGCATAATTCAAATTTGAACTACACGCACATTCTCCAGCGCATATAAACTTGTTGAAAAATCAAATATGTGTCCTTGGTTGCATGCTTAGGTCCCCTGCAAGAAATGGGAATGAATTTCAAACACCCTGCCACCGTCACTCGGCCACAAACATTGAGATACCTGGGTTTTAAATTCTAGTAAGTCCAAAACTCGTCTGAAATTCATGAAACTTGGCATGCTATCATGGAGCGGCATCAACATGTCGTGGTAAAATTTTTATCTCATTTGGGGCCGGTATGGGTATTAGCTTCTCACAAACCAGAGCTTCTCACAACAAGCGTGATGGTTTCGGTAGGGAACGTGCCACCTTTGGGGACGAAACGATATCCGTTGCCTATTATTGCTTTCAAATTTTTTCGAGTGTCAACATAGGACAACAGGAGTGTTCTGTTCAATTTTGGAATTTTTTGGGGTTCGTTTGGACATTTTTATACATTAACTGGGTTTTCCAGGCATTTTATGTGCATAATTCAAATTTGAACTACATGCACATTCTCAGTGCATATAAACTGGTTGAAAAATCAAATATGTGTCCTTGGTTGCATGCTTAGGTCCCATGCAAGAAATGGGAATGAATTTCAAACACCCTACAACCATCATTCGGCCACAAACATTGAGATACCTGGCTTTTAAATTCTAGTAAATCCAAAAGTCGTCTGAAATTCATTAAACTTGGCATGCTATCATGGAGCAGCATCAACATGTCGTGGTAAAAATTTTGTCCCATTTGGGGTAGGTTTGGGTATAAGCTTCTAACAAACCATAGCTTCTCACAACAAGCGTGATGGTTTTGGTAGGGAACGTGCCACCTTTGGGGACGAAACGATATCCGTTGCCTATTATTGCTTTCAAATTTTTTCGAGTGTCAACATAGGACAACAGGAGTGTTGTGTTCAATTTTGGAATTTTTCGGGGTTCGTTTGGACATTTTTATACATTAACTGGGTTTTCCAGGCATTTTATGTGCATAATTCAAATTTTAACTACATGCACATTCTCAGTGCATATAAACTTGTTGAAAAATCAAATATGTGTCCTTGGTTGCATGCTTAGGTCCCCTGCAAGAAATGGGAATGAATTTCAAACACCCTGCCACCGTCACTCGGCCGCAAACATTGAGATACCTGGTTTTTAAATTCTAGTAAATCCAAAACTCGTCTGAAATTCATGAAACTTGGCATGCTATC